>NW_009918193.1:0-7144 GCF_000696875.1 Nestor notabilis | reverse complement strand
GAAAGCCTGATATTCCAACAGAGCAAAATTCACTTGTATTCAAACACATATTTCTCAATGGTTAAAAAACATCCAGACTGAAGCACTGCAAGATGTATAAAGTTATTTTTTTTTAATGTTGACTAGAAACCAAATATGATGTTGTCTCACAGTAGCACATATAATCTCCATTTAAGGTTGCCTCCACTGAACACTGCGCACACACACACAGAAGAAGAGCTCATAGGAAAATCCTGGATTGTGTAACTTCAAAACTTATTTTGTATTTGCTTGTTTTTCAGAAGCTAAAGGGAGGGAGGAGAATGGTAGTCACAGAAACTGATGTGCTGGTGTTTGCATAAACTTAAGCCCCTAACATTCTCTCATCTTCTACGTAAAAGGAAGAGTAGTTTGAGTCTTATCAGCAAGGACTTTCCAGGGCATCCAAGAACTTTGTTTCCATTTCTCTAGCAGTTTTTTGAGAGGACTAGTGAGTACAGATGAGTAATCAAATCTCTGTCTGGGGGAGGAATTGAGGAAGCAGCAGCTTCTAATGCTGACATGGTTAGTGAGACAGTTTTGAGTCCCAAATGGCTGTACTATGTAGTCTCATCACAGAGCTGACAAGAAAAAGCCTACTCAGAAGCCATTTTCATTTCCTGTCTGCAAACCATTCCTAGAGCTTTACCTTCTCTCACACTTCTGAAACATGTGACATATATCTGTTGAGCTGATCCAGTCAAGCCAGGACTAGGGCAATTTTTCCCATTTAGACTATGTTCTTAACACAAATTCTTGATATATAGGACTACTTATGAGAACATCATCAAGAGCTCAGTTAATCAGAAGGCTTCCAACATCCAAATCCTCAATATTTTGGAGTCTGGTTCCCAGAGACATCAGTGTTGTAGATGTCTAGTAGATGCCTAAATACCTCTGAGGATCTTGCTCGAATTGGCCTCAACTGAATTTGGATAAAATCATGTACATTTAGATAAAAATATTAATCCTTGGGACTTCCTTGGAAAAAAATATGGTGTCAAAAATCATAGATTATGCTGAATGTAAAATTAAATCCTGTGCTTTTTCTCATGGCTATACTGACATTGAAAGGCTAACAAGGGTGCAATTACCCTTTGTTGAACAAAAAAGCTGAAGTGAATTTAGACAGACAAAAGGTGTCTAAAATAAAGCTGGCACTACATGTTGAGCTTTCTGACCACGAATATTTTAGTCCAGATGCAATAACAAGCTGACAAATGGGTTTACAATCACCAATATCAATGCTAAATATCCAGCATGGAAAGAAAAACCTGGTTGAGACATCTGAGGTCCTATACAGATGCTCTTGAAGAAATGCAAAGTTTGCAAAATAAACCAATGTGCTTATCTTGCATCTAAATTCTTGAAAGCATGGAAAGTTAAAGCTTCTTCAGGCTTAGAAATTTAAGGTGAGATTATTTAGACTTCTCCATTCTTGTGCCTAATGCCTATTTTGTATCTGACCATGCATTCAAGCCCTGAGTCAACAGAGTGTCAGTGAAGCTCCTTTGAGGTTCAGACACACACACACCTGAATGATTCTGTGGAGTGGTGACATAACACCTTAACAAAGAAGTAAGATGATGATGCTTCTTGGCACCTGCTGAACTCAATTCAGTGGTAGTCTGTACATAATAAGCCTAAAAACTTTCATGGGTTCATCAATGATTTTCCAAGTTCAATCACAGGAAAGGCAAGATGAGGTCAAGAGGAGAACACTTTTAACAGTTTTCTTGACCCTTTGTGACTTACATTTCATTCACAGCATTTTAGATTAATGTATATTGAACTGTTTTTATTTTTCTGCAGAGCTTTTTAAAGAAATGGATTCTATTTTATAGTAACACTGCTTGAACATTCTATGCAGACGTATGGGGTTCTTTTGGAGAAATGTTTCTATTTTCATATGCTATTTTTACACTGTAATAGTAGAGTAATGAACTTTGCAGAACATTTAAATATTAGATCATTGGCACAAGACGACTGAGATTTGAATGCCAAGAATTTTCTCTTAATTGGACAGGTGTCTTATAAAATTGCCATATGTCTTTTGACTAAATCTGACTTAAGCACTGACAGTTATTCAGAAGTAAAAGACAATACTTAATCTTAGGAAAGTAACAGCATAATGGAGTTAATAATTTATTATAATACTATTGCAGTTCTTTTCCAGTAAGTGAAAGACAATTTACTGGGAATGGAACAGTCAGAATTGCTGAGGACTAGGCTGGCTGTTCTCATGCATTCAGTCCGAATTTGGCCATCATCTTCAAAAGAAAAAGACCAATGTTTTCAAAATACTCCTGGTGTGAGTTCCTCAATGCATCTTCACTTTCATTACCCCAGAACACGGAGAAGTTTTGTTTCCACGGTCAGCATTTTATCATGGGTATCATATTCCGTAGTTTAAATCAGTTTTTTAAATTTAAAACAAATTATGTTTTAGATTCCAAAGACCAGCCTACACACAGGATGGGCCACAGGCTTAGTAATTACCCTGTTGATGGTAACACCTAGTAAACTCTTCTCATAGTGAGAAATGTTTTATTTATAACAGGATTTTGCAATACTTACAGAAATGGGATTAATTTCCATTAGTAAGCATTATGCATTATGGTTTTGAGGAAACCACAGATTTTTGACCCAGAGTCTTTGCCTTCCATAATGCTACATCTATATTTGTAGTTGTATCTGTAGATGTAGATGTAATTTCCCTTGCTGCTAATTCTATTTTGCCCGCTTTTCCCCCAAGTAATTTAACTGAATTTATTTCAAGTAATTTAGTAATTAATTTCTTAATGCTTGATATTGGGTAGTTGCCTGTCCTCATCTGCAGCTTTATTCACTGTAGACCTTGACATTGAAAATGACAAGATGTCAATTTATATGAGCATTTTTAGGATTTCAAGGACTTCTCCTGTCCAAAGTTGCCTAATTTCTGATTATAATGATGACGATTGTGTGATCTGAAATTACTTGTAAAAAAATTCACAGCAGATCAGCTGAATCATTTCTTTTTAATAGTTTCAGTATACTCAGCTTTTACTCTTATTTCAACCATTACTATATCATGTTTATTGAAAGTTAGCATAATTCAGCACAGTTGTTGGGGGTCATAATTTCAACTTTCTTTTCTTGAAAACACTCAGAAAATATATTTATCAAATGCCAAATATTTTCAAACATATTTCAGTAAAGGAAGTAATGAAAAACGAACCTTTCCAGTAGACAGTTTCATTTTAGACAAACTGGAGTTTTCTAATGAGGACAGCTGAAAAATCTCCTAGCTGTTACTAAAAGAAAATATACAGAAAGTGTGTACTGAAGGAAGAGCACACTTTTAATTTAGAAAGGAGCACAGGATCATCTTAGTTACACATATAGTTCCCAATTAGCAAATCACAGTTATTCAAAGACTGTTTGAACACAGATGTATGTACAAGCTACTGTTATTGTCTTACACTAATTGACGTTACTTCATTTCCCTTTTCTTAATCATTTGCATTGTGCTGTGCATTAAGGAAATAAATTTCTCCTTGCTGTCTTCTGATAATTCCTTAATTTAAGGCCTCCATTGCTTCTGCTCCGTGTGACTTGAATTCATCTATGGTGTCAAGAACATCAGGGTCTTGTAGCTAATTTGTGCAGTATTCATCTAGGAACTTGCAAAGCAAATATTATTCATGTGTAAAATAGGGAGGAGGCACAATCAGGAAGCAAGGCATTAATTTGTAGAGTTGTGTCCCAGTAGTTTCCTTACCTTGATGAGACTGCTTCTAGGATGATTTGTTAGAGGAAGAATGTTTTACATACATAAGCTATTTCCCCTCCTCAGGACACCATTGTAGTTTCCATTCTATATATTTGCACACACCACTTTCACTATGGCAGAATCCGAACAGCTTCACACAGTGTATGAAAGAATATGAGCAACATCTGTCATAGGTGGTTTGTTCTTTGTCTTATCTTTTCCCTAGAGAGAGAGCTGTTTATGTAGTGGATAGGAATATAAATAATAGATTATTCCTCTCTTACTCAAACTAGGGGAAAAAATGGTTTGATCCAGACTGAAATTTGCTTTGTTGCTTTTCCTAAGCAAAACATTAAGAGAAAAGTCAGTGGCATATGAAACTTTCTATTCAGCTTCAGAGGAAATATTTGGGGCTTGCAGAACAGTCAAAAGAAAAGCGAAATGAAAGGTTAGATTTGTAAAATTTTGCTGGAGAAAAAGCTGGCAAAGGGAAGACCTTTTCATGCCTAGAAACTCAATGATTATCATACTCAGCCCAGAGCATGACATACTCAAGTCATTAAACATCTGGGTTCCAGATGATGCTCATATGGATTAATTTGCTGTTAAGGGCAAAATGAAGCAGTCTTAATGAGAGGAAGTGAAAGGTCGTCTGAGCCTGACAGGGACCTTGGTGTTTATGTCAATTTCCTAGGACAGGATATCCCTTTTTCTTGTGGTTTTACAAGGAATAACTCTTTTGCTTTCCATCCAAAATATCTGGCAACTTTGAGTAATGCATTAATAATTTCAAGATTACTAAAATCACAGGTCTTCCAGGGGATATATTATGCAGCTCCAGAATAAAGTTATATTTGGAGGGAATTACTATGTCTTTAGGTAAATCCTATTTATCTCCTACCTTTTGGCTTATTCTTCAGAAGTTTCTGCATGATCGTATTTTATTTTTTTTATGTAACTGTTTACTAATAAAAGTAGCTTGAACTGTTTTTCAAGCTATATTGTTATATATGTTCATTACAATTCTCTCAGCTCTAAATCAAAGAATCTCTTCACAGGGTGAATTCTTCCTTGGAGGGATTTTAATGCCAGACTGGATCAGCCATGATATAATTAACACACCTTGGTATTCCCATGAGCTGTACTGTCTGTACTGTTCTTTATCTCTAGCAAGTTGACTCTCTGAAGTGTAGGAAATTGTTTCTTACTATTAAAAACAAGTAGTTCAGTGAGCAGTACAGCTAATGAAACCTTTCTGATGGACCACATAGTACCTTTTATGTATTTCTTCCTTGCCTCCAACAAGAATCTCAGCCCTGCCTTGTATAGCCCCATCACACTAGTAACAGACTAATGACAACAAGATAGTAAAGTTAAAGCTAGTTGGGAGCTTTTCTATGCTGATTGCCTACCACTGCTGCCAAAGGGAATATTTATCAGCTGAGCTCTTCCTAGCTTTTGCTCACTAATCTGAACTTATGTTTTTTTACCTGATTGCTGAGATTCACACGAATTAAGTTATCTCTTAAATGACAGAGTTACTGTCAAATTTAGCTGAAAGTGACCAGTGTACTTAGAGCCTGTTGGGGTGAGGGACACTAATTTTCTATTTAAATTTTAAATAATTTTACAATTTCTAATTTTCTAATTAGTTCCCCCCCCCCCAAGAAAATAGTCTATAAAGGGAAATAAATCCAACTAAACCACTTCTGATCTCATTTGTATGTAAAAAATAAAGCAGTTACTATATGTCAGGATGTCAGGTGCATATTTGCAGCACTGGAGGCTATAGTTCTAGGATTCCAGTTTTGACACACTGATGTCATTTAGGCCCTCAAAACATTATTATACTCAGCTTTCACTTTTGCAAGTTTAAAATTACAGGTATAAAAGGCCACTGCCTTGGTACAGTGGTAAAAAAACACCCCAAACTCACAACTTTGTGTTTCCTAATATTGATATTCCGTTTTCAGGTCTTCTAGTCACTTCCTCTCTGATCCTGAGCAAGTCATTAGAAGGTCTGAAGTAGGTCAACTGTTTAATAAAAACCCCACAACTCAGATCCTGGCAATAAGTACAGCATTCCTCTTAAATTAGGAAGGAAGGGCTATATTATTGCAGATGTTCTTCCCTTCTGAAAGAACTTCATTCTTTCATTTCCAGTGTGAATTTAGGTGAATTTAGTGACATCGTATTGCTCTGGGCTCCTCTGTCAGTTGTAAGTCTCTCAGATCACATCTGAGTTCTGTTCTCCCATTTTTATTTCTATGGTTTTCTTCAATTTAATTTTAAAATGCTTTCTTGCTTTTTAAAGAACAAAGATATTCATTGACCAAGAAAAATGGCTCTTGGAATTAAGTCATATTACTATGTTGCAAACATTAGTAATACATGGATTCTTGCTCCTCTAACTCTGATATCTAGAAAGAGAAAAGAGCAATGCAGGATTGATCCTAAGTATGTCCGTCATAATGATTTTTGCACTTCCTTTTCTCTCTCTGCTTTCCCTGAGGTTCAGAACTGCATTACCTCAAAAACTGGGAAGCTGATTTTATTATTTTTTCTATATTTTTCCCTATGACTATTGCATATTTTTCAGAGCAGGGATACTGTTATCCTGAAACAATAACGTTACGAGAAAGAATGTACAAAGCAGAATCTTTCTTATGGATTGTTCATATTTTAGTAGCCTGTGAATTCCCCCAGTAGAGATATTTTATTACACACTAAAAACAATGATATAGAAACGATTGTGTTTATTTTGGAAAACAGAGAGCTTTCTGCTGTTACTAAATCTTCTTTTAAAATTCCAAACTCCCAAAATCTTTGTAGGTCCAGTATTTGTGCATCTCAGTTTGGATCTGTCCCTGACTGCTCTCTGATCAACACCTTTGAACTGCAGTGCCAAACTAAATCTAAATGACAGTTCCATATTCACAAAGAGTCTCAAGAGTACTCTTTTTTTTTCTCATTTACATTCTGAGTACAAAAAAGCATAATTTCCAGCGTTAACATCAAATATCCTCAAGCTATATAAATCTTAATTACTGTATGCTGGAAGTAGTACTAACAAATGCATGAGGTGCTTTACAAGGAAGTAAGTGTGTCCCTAAGTACACGTAAAGAATTTCAGCAATTTCTTTCCTGTGGTTAACAAGACCTAAATCCGTTTAATGGTGAGTAATCTGTAAGAACCAATATAATATAGATAATTATTCAGAACTTCAGATTCTCTTCCTACATTTAATAATAGTATTTTTCTGGAAAACATCCACAATAGATGTGACATCTATTGAACTAACCATCTATGAGTGACATTCGTCATTTAAAATTATTCATAGAACTTTGTGGGTGACATGGACAGTGGGATTG
>NW_009918192.1:0-2922 GCF_000696875.1 Nestor notabilis | reverse complement strand
AAAATTTGTATATATATATATGCGCAATTAATAAGATCAACCTGTGGCTCTCTGAGCAGGCCCAGAGCAGGATAAACCTGAAGGAAATCCCTCCTTGGGTTATAACCCTGTGCTTGGCCCAACAGACCCTAAACTAAACCAAAACCCAAGAAGGAAAATCCACCAAGACAGCCCCTCCACTGAACAAACTGTCTTCACATCCCGGAGGTATAGGTGCACATGCAGATGTATAGCATCTATACATGTGCTTGCATGGGGACACACAAGCGTTGAGTGTGGATATGTGGGCACAGGTTGGGGAGACCTCCCTGCCCACCTTCATCCCCAGGGCACAGTGAGAGGAGGAGAAATCCAGCCCCGACATAGTGTGAGGAGAGAGGCTGGGTTTGTCTTGTGTCCCTCCCCAAGCATGCCACCCTCAGGAGGAGAAGGCAGGCAGGGCCCGTTCCTCAGCAGCCCTTGCCTGAGTAAAGCACTACCTTTCTTCAAACAGCTGCCTCCTGGAGGCATTTCCTGAAATAAATAGAGCAGCCAGGTTGTTTTCCTTCTTGTTTTGGTTTATTTATTTTTATTTTAAAGGCTCTTTTCTCCCCTCAGCTCCTGCTTCTCTCAGTATAAAGCAAGCAGAGGGAGGGATGGCGCCGGGCACATGCCTTAGGAAGGGCGGCTTGCAGGGGATATTGCAGGGGTTCAGAGTGCTGCTGGCCTACTTGCTCCTGGAAGATTGATCTAACCACAGCATATAAATTAATGAAAAGATTAAACTTTTGCTGAAGGGGACATCAACTCTTATGTCATCTTCCCAGATCTTCTTACTTGGGCTCTGTAATATCTTTCCAAGGCCTTGATGTACTGTTTCTATAAAAATAAATTACTTGTAATTGAATTCTGCACTCTTTCTTTCAAGTACTTTATTACTGAGCAGCACCTTAACAGGATGTTCATAGTTACAGGAAAATTGGTGCTTCAAGTGCTTCCAGATCTTAAAAGAGCACACGAAGGAAAAAAAAAAAAAAAAAAAGAAAAAAAAGAGAGAAAATTGATAATTAATTAGGAAATAAGCAGAGAGTTTGATACCCATCAGTACATGGAAGCAGAAAAAAGAAGTGGGGAAAAAAGGAAACTTGGGGTTTTTAATACTTTCAGAATTGTTCTCCAATTCCTATTTGAACCACTTGTCCCTTGCTGTTAAAGGATATAGTTTCAATTTAGTGTGGAAATTTGCTGTAAATAAATTGAAGCTCCTATGGTAGCTAGTCCTTATTAACCTTTTATTTTTAGTGTTGTACTGGAAACTCATATCACCCAGCTGTCAGGGTTATAATTGAAAGTTATGAGACCATAGTGAGGAGCAGGCAGTAATTCAATTACAACAAATATCTTTGGGTTTATGGTGCAGGGCTAAATTAAATGTCATTATTCACTGTCTCTAATGGAAATCAAAAGGAAATCAGATTAGAGCATTTGTGAAAGAAATCACTGAGTGATCCTTAATGAAGAAATAACTGTCTAAAACAGTGTACTGTGCTTTACTTAGCATATTCATGACTAATTGGAATTGATCGTGAATCACACCAAGCCTGATTTATTATCGCTTAACGCAGTGGCTAATTCATCACTTTTATTCCTCATAACCTTATTTTTTCATAGCTAAAGGGAAAGGGCACTTCGTTTCCCAGATTTAAATATAATTTCTGTTTGAAAGATGTTCTGATTTGCAAGAGAAGTTGTTTAAACGCTGCTTAAATTCCTTCTGACAATTTACACTACTTTGGCGGGGGGGTGGGGTGGGGCGTGGGGAACACACACAAGGAGATTTCCTGCAAGGATTTACAACCGTAAAAAAAAAAAAAAAAAAAAAAGAAAAGTATTATTATCGTTGCAGCAAGATCATATTTTGCATGCTCGTATTTTAAAGTATATATATATATAATCCCTAACGGCCCGATTAAAAGGAGAAGTGCTGTACATTGTTAATACTGGCATATTGCTCATAGGGAAAAACAGGCTTGTGCCGAGCTGGGTGTCTCAGGGCAGGGAGGCAGCAGCGATGTCCGCTCAGTGCGGGGAGGGCTGCGCTGGCCGCAAGCCGGTGGGGAGCGGGAACGGGACTGATCTATCTGTCTGTCGGTCGGTCCGTCGGTTCTCAGTCCGCAGAGCGCCGTCGGCTTCGCGCTCCCCCCTGCCACCCTAGGCAGGCAAAATGGTGCTCCAAATCAGAGAAGGCCAATTCCTACATAAGAAAATCACTGAGGTACCCGAGGTAATTAATGCCTTTGGAAGCCTTTCTTTGCACTAATTACTCCGTTGTAAATGACCATCATTAAGGCAATTGAAGAAAGCTTGAAGGGAAAATTTGATGTAGGAAGTGCAGTTAGTATTAATTAACCGTATGAGCTCTTGGCAAGTGCAAGAACATCAAAGGTTGTAGGCGTTTACTCAGCTACAAGATTTTATCAGCGGTGAAAGTCAATGTTTGTCCATATTCGGTAGATTTTAGTGTAAGGATAAGGGCCCGCAAAATATTCTGGTCCGTGCCTCTGACGATCGTTTGGGGAGAGCCGCGAAACCGAGCACGTCGGAAGGGGAAAAGTAAGAAAGGTCTGGAATACCCCTGGAAAAGCGTCAAGGGGGGCGCAGCGGTCAGCTCTAAGCTCGTTGCAGTCGGAACGGCTGGAGCTGGAGCAGGATTGTTTGATGGCAAGCAGTTCCCGGGCAGGGGCATAAGCGCTTCTTTACACCCAGCCTGCAAAGATGGTGCTCTTGTCTGCCCAGGAGGCTGCAGAAGCGGAGTTTCCTTTCTTTTTTTTTTAGCGTTTGGGAAGTGGGGAATGATTGAGACCCTTTTGCTCAAGTTCGGTATCTAGCATCTTCTCGGAGAGCTTCGCCATCCCTAAGCCCAGCTTGGGAGAGACCAGACGG
>NW_009918191.1:0-8824 GCF_000696875.1 Nestor notabilis | reverse complement strand
GGAGTCTCTGTCTTCTTTGTAGCCACCCTTTTAAGGTTGAAAACAGAAGACAGGTTAGACCTGAGGCCACTGAACAATTGACGTATGTCCAATAAGTACACTAAGATATTATTCACTTATAGCAATGTAGTTTCTGGTCAGCTCCCAAGACAGAATTGTCCACATACTACACGTGCAGCATGACAACACGATGTTTGCTGTCTCTTTTTCCTAAGCTCTTTTTCTAGAAAATTGTCCAATTCTTTAGAATTGGATAATTCTACATTGAATTGACAACCTAAGCTAAAATTAATTAATTAATTAATTTATTAAGGGTTTAGCTTTCCATTTAATACTTCTGAAAATGTGATTTACTCCCAGTAAATACTCATGTATTCAGTAAGTAAATGCCACACAACAGAAAGAAAATTCTGGCAGTCACCAATGAACCAGCCTCAGAAAAACTAGTTGCTAGGACTTTACATGTCCAGGCAAACACTGAGAATAGTTTTCAAATACTTCTGTGGCCACTAACATGGTTTAGACATGATATCCTTCCCTGAAGGGTAGCTCAGAAGCACTATGGTCATCTTTAATCTTCCAATAGACTTAGTTTTGCAGTTAAATTTTCCTACTTATTACTTTAAAAAAAGAGGGGTTTAATACATGCAAGGAACTAAAAATACAATATATTCCTTTTAAAAGTCATATAAGTAACCCAATATTTTCTTCTGATAAAAGAAAATCAGAGATATGGTAAGGCACTTGTAAGACACTTGATAAATACTTCAAACACTATGGTAATTCTCTTCCTCCTTCTTATCTTTATTGAAATGATCTAAAACACTCTTTTCCTCTTCAACATCAGCCTTTTGATTGGTAATACTTGTGCATCACTGGGTGCTTGAGTACATTACTAATGCGCCTGCATTCACTGATTTTTCAAAAATTGAGACAGCTGCATTTCAGTCTCCCAGGCAGCTTTGCATCCAGCTACTGTGACCTACCTAAACAATCTCCATTGGCATCAACAGAATAGGTATCATGCCAAGCACCACATTGCTGCTGTCAGGAGCTTGTCCTAATTGCTTGCTAATGGTCTGCACATCACACATGCAAGAATAGGGTGATCAGTGTCAAGTCCACTCCTTTGGGAACTGAACGGTTGGTAAAGGCATTCACTGACACTGGCTTTGCAAGAGATTTCAGTTTACCAGCTTCCTTTTACCAACAAAATCTATAAGGTCACCCCAAAGTCCTCTAAAAAGTCAAACAGGAAAAATGGTGTTTTCCATGCCACAGTTTCAAAAGAAAATGCTAATTCATTAATGTTGATAAACCATGTCCACGTCTCTTCCAACTTTATATCCACCAGGCAGTGATAATCATTGCTTAACAGAAGGCAGCGAGCCCAAGACTGCCTGTTTCTTCAGCTCTGACTGTTCTGTGTCCATTACCTGATGCAAACAGTACATGCAGAAAATCACTAGAGCATGAATCTTCAGGAGATGAGCACAGAAGTTCTTTCTTTCGGTGCTCTAAGTTAATTGGAATCAGAGGAGCTCACAAGTACTACAAACAGCTTGCACACCACATCTTTCTAACCTGGTTTTTATCCCCATTTTTCTAGCTAGAACGTGGAAAGACTTGACTTGCTGATGAGATTAGAGATTGGATTTTGTAAACTGTATCTGTGTTCCTGAAACAAATGTTTGTGTGTAATCCCGTTTCATTTCTCAGCATCTTTAATTTCCATGTCCTTGTAAATGCTGAACACTATATTAATTCCATCACTTTATGTGTCTTCACTGGGCTCTAATGATCAGAAACATCCCATTTGGCAAATGTATTACCACCACTCTCATTTTCAACCACACTCACTCTATTAGAAGTGCAGATTCCCAGCCAGCAAATAGGATTATTTAGGGATATATGTGAGCATGCAGATTATTCTTCTTCGCTCCTCAGCTTTTCAATCTCTTCTGGTATCTATAAAGCAGAAATCCAAAAACATTTCTCTAATACTGTTCTGCATATACAGTGTTGTGATGCTGATTTTTCTCTGTCTACTTTTTCAGTATTATCAGCCAGAATAAAAAGTCAAATCAACAGAGTCATCCAGCTCAGTCTAAAGTAGACACCTACAATCACCCACCTCTTCAGTTGCTCCAAGCTGCAGTAGTAAACACACAAGATTAATGTTTCTTGTAAACACAACGTCTTGTTCTAAAACAAATCCTAACTTCTGAAGGCTAAATTCTATAGAACAGTGCAGGTACTTTGTTAATTTACTAAGAGAACGATGGTGCCGCTGTTTTTAGAAAAATCGATGTTAGCGACCAGAGCAAACAGAAGCAAAATGTGTTTACAGTACATCTTTTTATTCCACCTGCATTTACATAAGGCATCATTAAAATGACTTACTTGTACCTCTGTTTCTACTGATGAACTGCTTTTGTTTGTATCTTAATAATTTTGCAAGAGGAAAAGATATGATTGACTGCAACGTGTTTCAAAGCAGAGACCATCTTTTATACTTTGATGTCATCTCTTACCTTTGAAGCTTCAACTCATCCTTCTGTAAAATCTGGAATTAGGAAGCAATTAGCAAAAGGTTCATTTCTGATGAACGCACGATTTTCTATTGTAGCTTATATATTACTAATGTTAAAAGTATCCTACACTTCTGGGGTATTTTGTTCTTGATTTTATATATAGTGGTAATAACTACGAAGGCAAGGACCTTCTGTAGTATTTGTATTGACAACGGCAGGAATCCTCCCACATATCCTCTTAGCCAAGTTATTTTCCACTTGTCCCTTCTCACCTAGTGTATCATCGCACTTACCCACACTTCATTAGTGCTTTGTCTTTTCAAGTATGCGTTTTATTTCCAAGACATATACAGCAGCTCGTTGATCAACTTGCAGCCCATCTCAGAGATTTCCTTGAAGTTTCCCTCATTAGAATCCTAATGCCCGGGGGATTTTTTTTTTTTTTTATTACATTCAAAAGTATCTTACCAGGAAACCACTTCAACGGTTCTGAGGATTTTGAATCTGTGCTATTTCTTTTTTAACAAAGCTTTGGTGACATCAGGAGATGGAATTGGCTGTGGCTCCGGGAAACTCAGAAGAATATCCCATTAGAGAGCATCCACTGATGACACTAAACTGGCGGTTAACATTCCTGAAGTAGCGATTCTGCTTTATTAGGAAAGGAACTCCTATATCAGTGTTCACCTCCTGAGATGACACAAGTATGTCATCTAAAATTATTAATTACATTGTAAGCAGCACAAGTTTACTGATACCTTTCAAATAAGACTAAAAACATCAGATATATAAACAGTAAAGGACACAGCCTAGGTGACTATCCTGAAAAAGCTATTCATCTAGCAATGTTATCACATATAAAAAGATGGACTTTAGGGAAAACTGAAGACACTTTATTGCTCAATATCACATCCACTACTTTTGATGCTAGATGAAGTCATACATTCATGTAACCCTTTTAAGAACCATGGATCATAAGCTTCACACTGATGAAATTTCAACCACTACCGACATGCAAAAAAGAAGAAAACCAATCATTAAGTGATTTATTAGAATAGCCTCAGCCTGGCCAGGAAAAAAAATATTAGTGCATAAAGATTACCATATGCACACGCTTTTTTACTTCCCAAAAGTATTTCAACGATGGACTGTCTGCAGTGAGTACCAATCATACTTAGACACAGTGTCTGGGAAGCTATGAGGCAACACAGAGGGAGCACAAGCAGAATAAGTGAACTTGAGCTAAACTCAAATCAGTGGCTTATTTCTGTATTTACGGTTGGTTGCACTAGAGCCTTAAAGGGCTTATGACCAATACCAGAGATGTTAACATCCCTTCAGGAAGGCAAGACATAAGCCCTGAAAGAAGGAAAAGCTTTGCATTTTCTTTAGATGAGTGGAGATACGATTTTGCATGGATCACTGAGGAAGGCAGTAATTGCCTTAAGGCCTATTACAGTTTATGCAGACAGAGTTTCTCAGTAGCTCATGGTGGATCATCAGAAGGCAACATGCAAATGGAGCAGATCATAATAAATTTCTATAGCTTTGAAGAGCAAAACTGTTGAAACACTTTGTGGCCAAGAACCCTGGGGGAAATTGAAAATGACAAGGTTACAGAAGGGAGATAAGTGCCTTTAATGTTACCTACAATCACTCATATGGATACCCCAAGAATAACTGCAAAGGTAAGCGTGAATCTTGGAAAATAAAACTTAGAAATAACAGTATGCATCTTGGTAGCTTTGCCCATGGCCAAAAATGTATCAGCTTTTCTTCTGTATACCTTATACATATGTACACACCTTTTCCAATTTAAACAATACATGAAGTGGTTGAAAATAGCTTATTTTTTCTCCACAACCACTAATACTTGAAATCATGGTTATACAAAAGTATCTCAAAAAACTGTCTGTTTCTTTGTGCTTCAAAGGGAAAATAATTCATTGTCTGATTATCTGCCAGACAGCAGTGAAACTTAATTTAGAATAGTTGCAGATGTAAAAAGGTTACTGCAATCAAATAAATTGCTGGGACTTTGAAAATGCTACCTCATTTGGAGCTGCTAACCTTAATTTTAATATGTCTACATTCAAAGGAAAACAAGGATAAATATTTGCTTCCAGCCAGGTGCTTCTTTTCCATACTGTGCAACACAGCAGAACACCACCAGAAAGTCATCCTTTGATCTGGAAGTTTATGTAACATAAGTCTTCAGTTGTTTGTCACCTGCAAAGGGAATTTCAAAATTTATAGCAAATCTGTTTGTCAGCCTTCAGCACAGTAAAATGAGACACATCCACACAGATAGCGACATCTATATTGAAAGGATCTTAAATATTTTGCAACATTTACCACTTTCTTTAAGGACAAGGGGAGGTTTACCTTTTTCTTCAAGTGGAAAAGATGAAGATAGTGGAAAGACATTTGTGGTGATGAATACTAATTATGTGCTAAAATTGCATCCTAAAAATTTCAAGGGATTGTCTTACAAGTAGAAAAGTTTTACCTGGGATGTACTCAAGTCTATGATTTGTGTGACTCTGTGTGTGAGTACACACAAACTTCCAGAGCCTTCAGTATTGGTTTTCTCAACTTCTTTAAAACATGTGAAATTTACTACATCCTTTCCTGCCTCCAGTGCAGCAACAGAAAGAATATTTTTCTCTGTAAATGGATTTGAGCAGATGCAGGAGCTTGCTGAATAAGTATTCTGCTAAGGCTGAACTTCTATTCAGGCTGTGAGTGGAAGAGGTATGGATTTTTATGAGTAGGTTGCTGAAAACAAAATGTACTGAAATATATGAAAAGTGATAACATGTAGCATTTTCACCAATAAATTCAGGCTTGTGATGACTGACAGTTATGTTCGAAGACAATAGAAATACATATTTGGGGCAAAAACCACATGATATACCAAGTGAAATGCTGTTTTCCTGGAAAATTGTCTTAATAGGGCCGCCTTCTGCACTTTTCCGTGTTTCTGTCCTAGCTCAGACCCATTCCCCATGGCCATGATGCAGTGGCAAAAAGCCAGTCAGTCCCAAAAATTCCCAGGCTGCATTTCAGAGGACACTTCAGACCAGGCTCCATCCTCTAGTGCTGCACACAAAGCCTGAAGTGCTTCCCAAAACTTTTGCCACTGACAACATGACTTTGCTTAAAGAGCATTTTTAAAAGAAAACATAATTTTTCATCAAGGCTTTGTAGACAACACCAGCTCCTGTTAGAAATCAAATCTACCTCTGCTTTTAAATGCAACATTTATTGTTCTCTACATCCACAAATTAACTATCCATGTATTATTTGCTCTATTTTTTTCTTAATGTGCTGTTGAAAATGGGTAAAATCTTCTACAGTTTAGAAACATTACAGCTAGCCAAGGCATTTCTAAAAAGCCCAGCTTAGAGATAACAAGAGAACCGTAAAATTATCTGATGGTCTCCATTTTGTGGGTTTAATTTCATTTTCTTGACAAAACCAAAAGCAATCTGTGTGCTGAGCGCTTGAAGCAACAGCAGTTGCTGTGTTACCACTTTCAAACAGATCCAGTGTGTTGTTTCCATCCTATGGAAATGGTCCTTAGTTACAGGAATAAGCGCAGTTATGTATTTCTTTTTCTATTGTTAAAACCAGGAAGACTGTTCTATAAGAAAAGCTTAACTATGACAGTGAGCCAGAGGGAACCTAATCTACAGGCAACAGAGAAGCTGTGCCAAAAGATCATTGTAAATTAAACCTGTTTCTGTTGCATTCAAAATAGCTTGGTAAGCAATTCTCCTAGAAAGCTTCCATGGCTTTGTATGGTTTTTGAAAGATTGCAGATTCAAAAAAAAAAAAATAAACCAAACCAAAACCAGAATAACTGTAACATAAACACCTCAATATCAACTCTGGATGCTGGCTTTATCAGCTTTGTGATTATCTTACTTTTAATTATAAATACCTTCTCCCTTCCTTTTTTTTTTTTTTTTTTTTTTAATAGAGCTTAGCTTTTGCATATTGTCCACATTATTGGAAGATGTCATTTTATCTAATTTGGGTCTTATGCTGAAAGATAAACAGCACTTTCAGCTTCTAGTAAATTGTCCTGAAGGTTTTCAGTACTGCCTGGCAGACTCAGACATAAAGTGTAGCAGAAATAGAATTTCATTCCAATAATGAAAGTCCAATTTTATACTGTGATGAGA
Source organism: Nestor notabilis (assembly GCF_000696875.1). Lineage (NCBI taxonomy): Eukaryota > Metazoa > Chordata > Aves > Psittaciformes > Psittacidae > Nestor > Nestor notabilis. The sequence goes on along the minus strand of NW_009918191.1, from coordinate 2,100 downwards.
TTAAGAAAGCCAGGTAACTTTAGAGGCTAAATTATGGGTATGTAGAACTGCAGCACGCAAAACATTATGCTACTACTTTATTATTCAATTATGTATTAATATGGAATTAAAAGACGTCACGGTGTGATTTTATTGCTAACCACAGCTGTTTGCATTTTTTATAACCAACTACTTAGTCCTTTCATAAAAGATTTCCTTCTTAAGGTCTAAATTACTGTGCCAAGAGAAAATCTTTAAGAATTCAACAATCAACAGGGCTGACCAAAAAAGTTTAATAACAGCCTATACTGGAGAATTATGCTTATTAGAAGTGTTCTCTTAGGATAATTTCAAACTTTAAATGAAAAGCTTAAACGAATGTGAATTTTGGTTCACATGGGGGGGAAGTTCACAAAATCTACCACCAAAAATACAGGTTCTAAAATGGCTGAGCAGTCTGTAGTGGGAGTTTTGGTGCTGTTTTTCTTGTCCTGGTACTTGGGCCAGATCCCTGGCACCCCTGGCTAGACCGCCCATCCCACTGTGGGCTACAGCTGATGAATCCCATTCAGCTTCAAGGAGCCTCAACTCAAGACCACAGCTCACCCAACCCAGTCATGAAGAAAGGGATTACAACTCACCGCCAGTCCAATTCCTACATGCCATCACACAAGCATTTTTCTTAATCAATTTTATTCCTATTTGCAGCCAAAACACGGAGAGGGAGCAGGTGGATTTGTTCTAGTTAATGTCGACAGGGCACATGTGAAAAAACTCTGTTATGTTTAAGTCACAATGCATCTGTCTATATTAGGGTGGGTTTTTTGGTTTGGAGCATCAAGGAGGTTTGAAAGTGAATTCCCAAGTGATCCTGATTTCCTATGCATTGGTTTGGTCTGCAGTAGAGTGTTGGCATGGGCAAAATAAACTTCCTCTAGAGGAAATTGCAATAGGAGCTCTTCCCCAGGTGTTCACCAAAAGCACTCCAAATCCCACTCCCAAATAGGGTGTAGGGATCCAAACCAAGGGCTGATCCTTCAGACGCTCCAGGCTACATCTAAGTTAGAAACGTTCACTCCAGAGGCCCAGGTTAAATTTGGTCTGAAATAAAATCCATCATAGAACCTAGCTTTAGGGGGGTGGGCTTGGCATCAGCTCCCCTGAGTTCTCTTTCCTAACATACACATGGCCAGTTATTGACAAATTTAACTCATTCAGACCAATAATTTACTTGCCTCTATGTAGTAGCACAGGTATATGCAGAAAAAGCCATTCTCACTGTTCCATGACACTCATTTAAGTCTAAGTATCTCCATGCACTGCTTTTATTCGGTGTTAAAACTTGTACATATGCACTGGCATAAATGTTGCACTGTGGAAATCAGCCTGTTCTCTCCTTGTCAGTGATAACCATCAGGCTGGGTATGAGACAAAACACACACACAGCAGAGACTGAGGACCAAAAGCAAACCAATCTGCTTTCTCATCTTAAGGTAAAAGAATGGCATCACTCCAGGCTTGTGTAGTTTTATTTTTTTTTTCCCCTGGAAGAACCTCATGAGACAAATACCTGATTTTCTGGGAGTTCCCAAAGAGGCAGCAGTCATAAAATCCACACTTCAGCATCCTGCACACAGCACAGACAATGTCAAGCAGAACAGATGTCACCATGCTCTCGCATAGAAACTAGGAAGCAAACAAGTGGCCTGGGTCTTCCCTGCTTGCTCATTCAGCTGGCAGGCACAAAAGGCAGGTGTGGGTTACAAACAAAATCCACTTTTCAATTTCTGAACAGCTCTGCAAACTGAGCCTACAACTTAATGCTGTATCATCTTTGTAGCATTGGTTCTGCACATCAGCAGCTAAGAAAAGAGATGACAGGGATACAACCACATCCTGAGCTGTGCGTTTACATCAGCTTGAGGCTTTGACTCCAGCTCCAGAAAGCTCATGGCTCACCCACATGCAGGAGCACCCAGGACCACTGTCAAGAAACAGATCTCCCTTGTGGGTGGCTCTGTGGAGACACAGAGCAAAGATAATCCTTATGCCAAAGACAAAAAAGGGGGAGAAAAGAAGGAAGAAAAGGAGAGGAGAAAAGAGGGGAAAAAAATTTATATA
>NW_009918190.1:1862-2085 GCF_000696875.1 Nestor notabilis | reverse complement strand
ATTGCATGCTTCTTCGACCATGCCCATTCGAAGCGTGGACCAGCCCGTTGCATTGAGCATGAGCGTCCGGGTCCTGCTCCCACAGCCGAAGAGCCATGAGAGAAATCTGCTGCTGGGCCTCTGTAGCACCTGGAGAGCACTGCAACGGTTCCACTTGCATTGGGCTCGCTCCTCGCTTTCCCACCTAAAAGTCCAATTTTATGCTTCTTAGAGCAGACCCGAT
>NW_009918190.1:1272-1740 GCF_000696875.1 Nestor notabilis | reverse complement strand
TATCATTGAGTATGAGCGTCCGGGTCCTGCTCCCACAGCTGAAGAGCCAAGAGAGAAAACTGCTGCTGGGCCTCTGTAGCACCTGGAGAGCTCCGCAACGGTGCCAGTTGCGTTGGGCTCGCTCCTCGCTTTCCCACTTAGAAGTCAATTGTTGCTTCTTGGAATATGCCCGATCGAGTCTGGGCCCAGACGATCACACTGGAGCACGAACGTCCGGGTCCTACTCCCACAGCCGAAGAGCCAGGAGAGGAAACTGCTGCTGGGCCGCTTTAGCACAGGGAGAGCCCCGCAACGGTGCCACTTGCATTGGGTTCGCTCCTCGCTTTCCCGCCGAAAACTCCAATTGTATGCTTCTTCGACCATGCCTGGTCCAGGCCGGGGCGAGCCCGTCGCATTGAGCACGAACGTCTGGGTCCTGCTCCCACAGCCGAAGAGCCAGGAGAGAAAACTGCTGCTGGGCCTCTAGCA
>NW_009918190.1:258-991 GCF_000696875.1 Nestor notabilis | reverse complement strand
GTGGGCCCAGCCCATCGCAATGGAGCACGAACGTCCGGGTCCTACTCCCACAGCCTAAGAGCCATGAGAGAAAACTGCTATTGTGCCTCTTTTGCACAGGGACAGCTTTTCAAAGCGCTAAGACCATTGGGCTCGCTCCTCGTTTTCCCAACTAGAAGTCAAATAGAATGTTTCTTCTACCATGCCCGTTCGAGGCGTGGAACATCCCGTAGCATTGAGCATGAGCGTCCGGGTCCTGCTCCCACAGCCGAAGAGCCAGTAGCGAAAACTGCACCTGGGCCTCTTTAGCACACAGAGAGCTCCGCAATGGTGCCACTTCCCCTCGCTTTCCCACCTACAAGTCCAATTGTATGCTTCTTCGAATATGCCCGTTCGAGCCTGGGCCAAGACCAGTAGCATTGAGCATGAGTGTCCGGGTCCTGCTCTCACAGTCGAAGAGCCATAAGAGAAAACTGCTTCTGGGCCTCTTTAGCACCTGGAGAGCTCTGCAACGCGCCGCTTGTGTTGGGCTCCTCCTCGCTTTCGCACATAGATGTCCAGTTGTCTGCTTCTTCTACTATGTCCGTTTGAGGAGTGGAACATCCCGTAGCATTGAGCATGAGTGTCCGGGTCCTGCTCCCACAGCAATGAGCCATTAGAGAAAACTGCTGCTGGGCCTCTTTAGCACCTGGAGAGCTCCGCAACGGTGCCACGTGCATTGGGCTCGCTCCTCGCTTTCCCACCTGAAAGTCCA
>NW_009918190.1:0-226 GCF_000696875.1 Nestor notabilis | reverse complement strand
CATTGAGCACGAACGTCCGGGTCCTGCTCCCACAGCCGAAGAGCCAAGAGAGAAAACTGCTGCTGGGCCTCTTTAGCACCTGGAGAGCTCTGCAACGGTGCCACTTGCATTGGGCTCGCTCCTCGCTTTCCCATCTAGAAGTTCAATTGTATGTGGCTTCAAAAATGCCCGTTCAAAGCGTGAAGCAGCCCCTTGCATTGAGCATGAGTGTCCGGGTTTTGCTCCC
>NW_009918189.1:0-303 GCF_000696875.1 Nestor notabilis | reverse complement strand
CAGATGCAGGAGGATGAGGTGAAGACCAAGGAGCTGGAGGAAACCATCCAGAGGTAACAGGGATGGTGTTGGAGTGTGACACCCTCCACAGACCCCCTGGGCAGGCGGGATGCTGAGGTGCAGCTCGATCCCATGTGCAGGGCATGAGGCACAAGCACAGGACATGCTGCTGTGATTCCACTCGGAGCTGCCGGGAGAGGAGATGCCTCCTTATCTGGGGGCTGCTGCTCGGTCCCTGCAGCCCTGATCACAGCGGGGCAGGGAAACGGGAGCTGGTTCCCCATTGACCCATCACGGTGGCTC
>NW_009918188.1:0-13517 GCF_000696875.1 Nestor notabilis | reverse complement strand
TCCTAGGTGCTTTCCTAAGAGGGATGAAGTTTAGAACTAGCTTCCTAAAAGCCAAATCAAAAAGTGTTCTTTAGCATCTGCCACAAGACAACAGTTTTTTTTCCACGATTTGACAGCACTGTACTACTTTACTCCTCCATGTAAAATGAAGTTAACAATTTTTAAGAGACTAATGCCTACTTTTTGGAGTGAGACAGCCCTGGCCAGGTACAACTTTCTGCTTTCTTTCCAAATTTCTTAGTATTATGCTTACAAAAGCACACTAATCTTTTAGACAACAAGGTCAGAAGGACAGAGACAGATGGATGCTCAACCTTATATTGTTGTGTATCTCCCAGATTGCCACTGAAAATTCATCTCAGTTCACAATAAGGTCTTATTCTCCAGTCTCTCTTGTAAAAAATGATACAGAGACTTCTCATTCCTATTCTAACCTTCAGTTTCTTCTGGCAAAGAAGTATAAACATAGTTATTACAACATTACTATAGGAATCAGAGTCCTGACCTCATCTGCCTTGATACCCAGCAAACCTACTTGAAAGCTACAGATTTCGTATTAAACCTTCTGTACTAAGGTACATAGGACTATTCAATCCAACGCACCTTAGATCTCAGTGATTATTGAACAGGCACACAGTGCAGTACGTGTTGGCAGACTCTGTTTCCAGTGTGGGCTCCTGGAGTCGGCTACAAAGCCATGCAGCACTGTTACTTGCACAGCTGGTTTGTCCATCTGGTTTTGAAATAAATATACTGTATTGCATGGATTAAATCTATTCCCTCCATTTAATATCGCATTCATGAGGAATAAATAAGTGAGGCAATCTTGTGTAGACCCAAGTTCAGTGCTTTCACAGGCTGCAAGTTCAGTTCTGTGTATTTCTTATTATGTGGGCTCTGGCACAGAATATGTCCTAAAATCTGGATTTGAGCAAGCAGATAAACATGGAGCCTGCTCAAATGCTTAAAGCGAAGTGAGCACTTTGTCTGCTTTTATTTCTAAAGAAGCCAGTACCTCACAGGTTTAATCCTTGCATAACTATGCAATAACAAAATCCTGAGCTCTCACATAAAATCTTAATTGGGAGTAAAGTCCCCACTTACTTGAGTCACCTCAATTCTGCTGCTCGTTTATCCTGGTAAAGCAAAGATACTTCCTGTTAAAGATTGACAAAGTAGATTTAGCATGCCATGAAATAAAATTGTACTATGCAAAAATACAGGATAGGACAAAGTGTGGAGAGCCATGAGGTGGCACCATGAGAGCTTTTCAGCATCCGAGGGCTGGGGCACCCTCTCCTCCATTGCCTAAAGGGCAAGTTGCACTTTGGCTATGTGAAACTTGAAAATAGGGAAGCACACACCACATGTTTTCTATCCAATCACGGTATGTCTAATAATGTTTTTATTCTGGCAGCTGGGTCAATATTGAAGGAAAAATCTTCCTGCAAGTCATTTCAACAGGACTCACTACCTTGATGTATCTTTCCACTTAAGATATTAATTTGAAGGACTTCCTTTTGCTCTATGCCAACCTCATCAGGTAAGTACTCTATTTACATTACTGATATTTGGTATTTAAAAAATGCCGAACACAACAACAAAAACACATAAAACCCATAAACTACTGTTGCAGGAATAGCTCTATTGAGAAATACCTTTTTCTACCTAGAAATGACCCTGAACTTCCCCCCTACCACCACCCTGGTAAGCACATTCAGAGAAAAGAAAATGCACAGTGCATGTGTCAAGGTCCAGTCTTGCTTTGTAAGTCTTTCTGTAGTCATTTATGGACTGCTTGCAGAAGCTTGTGGAATTTTTGGACAAGGCTAATGGTACTATTCTGGCTACTGAGGAAAGCTTGAGCGGGTACATTTGCTTCTTGCTTTACTGACTAACTGCAAGCAGTGCATGAAGAAATAATGTGAATGTTTCAGGGCAATGACCTAAGCACAAGAGACACACCAGGTGTGTCTTTAGGAAAGGTTTTGATCAGTAAGAGAAGAGAAACACTGACTGACATGCTGACATCAAATGTGCCAGCAAGTGCAACACCTAAATAAAACAATTATGTGATCCACAAAAACTTCTGTAAGCTGAAACTGTTTGCTTTTAGCTGCAGCAGCTGGAACCAGTGGGGCTAGGCATTTTGTTCTGATTTTTGGTTTTTTTGTTTGTTTTTTTGTTTGGGGTTTTTTTCAACAGAAAAACTTATCTCCTCCAATGGGTATATATGTATGTGACCTCTATATGCACACCAACGGGGAGACTGTTGTCATAGACAGGTGTGGTTATATGCTGGGAGAGGAGGAAAAAAGTGTGTGACTTGACTTCAGACTAACCTGATCGTGTAAGCAATCTGTTGAAATTATTTATCTAATTTTTTTGGTCTTTTGCTCAGTCCTCTCTTGGCAGTACTGGGTTTGACACGTTTCAGAGAACAAATATGATGTTTTAGTTGTACTGTCACCACTCTGGGTAAGGCTATTGGCACTGATACCAGGGAAAGATTGAATGATTGTGGAGCTTGGGAAGAGTCTGACCCACATGAATCCCTGCAAGCCACTGGGTAATTTCAGCTGAAGGAAAGAGCAAGGGTGCCATGAGAGCAAAATGACCAGGGGGCGGAAGATGATACAAGGAGAATGAAATGCTTCTATCAAAAGTAAGAAAATGCTTTCAACTAACTGAAGTCTCATATGGTCTTTACAAATATGTGCTCAGTGGAAAAAGGATAATGGATCTTCATTAAAGAACAAGCATCTGCTTGATGAAGTCATGGTTATCTAACACACTGCTGCTCTGTTTATAACACTTTTGTCTTGTACTTCAGGAATATTGATGATAGAAGGTTATTAAGAAGGAAAAAATGTTTTAAGGAAATCTACAGAGAGGCAAATGCATCATGCAGCATTGATATGATTGGCACTATATATATCACTACAAAAACATGTTAGCTTTCTTGGTGTCCTGAAGGAGATACATCATAACAGGAGAAGCAAAAAAAGAAAAAAAGTAACTTGTACAAAAGAGATCAGACTCCTCTCTTCCCCAACACTGTCCCAAAAATTAGATTTTGTAGATAGCTTTGTTCACTCTGTTGTTATGAAGCAACATCATCTTAACTGCAGTCTTGGTTAACATAGAAAGATTTAGAGTTTTAACACTACAGTGAAGCATTAAAACCACAGGGCTTCATTCAAAGCCCAATGAAAAAAAGGTTAGCCTTCAGATCAGGCCATTAAGGGTTTTTATGTCAGAAGAGTCCAGAGTAATTGTATGCAGCTCTACGAGCAAGTATTTTATATTACTAACTCAGAGAAAATAACTAGTAAATGATGTAAAACATTTGTTTTAGTTCTAAAGCTATAGAAAATACTAATTAATGCTAACATAGATCCACGTAAGCAGAAATCACATGCTTTGAAATTCTGGGAAAGATCGTTGAAAGAGAATCATGTAGAAAAATTGCAAATACCAGTGTGAAAAAGGCTTTAACCTCAATTTTGAAGACCTGCCTAAGGAGCATATTGGTTCTAGAAGCCCACAGAGCCCATTTGCTTAGAGTTGTAAGCCAACTTATCCTATCCAGCTTGCAGAATCTGCAAGTCCAGGGGACTGGACCTCCTCTCACCAGCAGGAGAGAGAGTGTCTGTTACTCAGGATCAGGGAGCCATGGGGCACTAAACCTCCTCCCGCCGCAATGCAGGAGCATTGTGGTCTGGCTCCTGGTGTGCATGTCTGACGATGCGGTGTCCTCCAGCAGCACACTGCAAGCCTACTGCAGCTGGAAGAGAAACTGCAGTCTTTGGCCATGAGCTCCTAACAGGACCTTGTGCATGCAGGGTGGATGTATTCTGCTTTTGCCTTGCCAGCAGTGAGAAGTTGTTAAGGGGAGAGGAGAGAGCACCTCCTTGAGCAGTAGGAACCAGCAGCTCAATACATTAAACAACTGAATAGAGGAATAGATGTCAAATACAATTTATAATACCACATGATACAGCAACCAGGGAGAAATATCTCTTGGGCTGCTAGTGACAAATCTGACAAAATTGATTTAAGAAATAATATGAGTAAATGTGAATCTCCTGAAAACTGTGCTCAGGATTTCTAAGGAATGGTCCTGGCCTGAGCATGAGGTCACTGCTTTGATGAGCAATTTCTTCATGTTTAATTACTCACATCCCAGGTAATCACTATAGGAGTTTACTGTACCTGACATTAGTGTCTAGGTCTTAATAGTGAATAAGGTTTATGTCTGATGTAAATCTTTTCCATTTTCCTTTTCCTATGTTTTTTCCTCCACAGCTTTCAAACCTCCCCAAATCCCTCAGCTATCTGTGTGAGAAACAGTGCCTAGTGCTGCCTTTCCTCTATTCTTGTTCTTAATTGACCTGTAAATCCACCTCATAAACTCTTGCAGATCTAGTGGCCCTTCTACATTTACAACTTTTTAATTATCTTCTTAATTAATGAAAGCCTCAATGTCCCAAGTATATTTTTAACAGACAAGTCTGTTATGAAATTTGTTACCTTGGACTTTACTGGTTTTAACAACGTCCTCTCCTCAGCTTGGTTATGTGTTTAGGTATTGCTCTATTCATCTTCAGGTTGGTAAAAGAAGTGCCAGCGTACATCACAGCACAACCAACCAACTTCATTTACAGCTTCTCCTTTAACAGCAGCTCCCTTATAAAGCCTAGGGTGCCTAATCAAAAACAGTAAAGTTAAAAGGTTGGGGTTTGGGTTTTTTTTTCATATTGCTGAATTCAAATGCAATGCTAGTATCTAAAAGACTAAAATATTATAAACTAAAGCAGATGTGAGCCTGAGTGCTGTCAGGTATTCTTTGTTTTGCTTGACCACAGGTGGGGCTGAGGACAGGGGGTTCTGGAGGACGGGCGAAAGGAGTGAAGGGACTCCTTGCATTGAGCCAAAGATACCCCGTGCACCATGGCAATGGGCTGCTGCTTGATGGCTTTTACAAGGGGAGATGTCAGTTCAAGGCCCCAGATGTCTTAACATAACCATTTTGTGTGATTTGTAGCTTTGTGATTATGTGAGCTTTGTAGCATGTCAGCTCTAGAGGAATTTGGCCAATGAATCCCACCCATGAATATTCCTTGCTTGGGAGGAAATGTATTGGAGGGAGTGTTCAAAGACTATTACCACTTCTTTGCTGCAGATCTAATGTTGCCTGTAGCAGTGCTTAAATGAAAGAACAAACAAACCCCCACCCGAAATACAGACAATTCTAAGCAGCTTGGAAATTCCAAGTGCCAGCTTTGACACACAGACCTGGATATCTGCAGGACGGAGTGCATGGAATTGGCCTGAGTTTGCTTTCCTGGTGTATTGTAGTAATTAAGCTAGTATTAAGTATGCTTTTTAGGACAAAAAGTCATGCCTAGGAAAATGTTGCAGTATATATTTGCAGTATCAGTATCGTTTTAGCAGAAAACAGGATTTATACAAGTTGTATTTTAAACTCTTGCTATCATGGTTAATCCTAAATAATGTAAACTGTAATCGCCTATTTCTTTATGTTGACTTGTTCTTTTTCTCCCTATATCCTGACTTTAAAGTGGCTTATGCCTGTTCAGCTGCAGTGATGACATTCAAGAACTTGTATGACAGGCAGCAGTAAAATTTTATTTATTCTCCTCAGTTTAAGAAAGAAAATGGTTTGGCACAAAAATACTCAGTAGCAAAATCAGCTGCGTTGTATTGTTTCTATTGTTTAGTTGCTGTTTTCCCCTTGTGCTCAAGTATTTTGAGGAAAGTGATGATGATAGCTGACAGTTCACTGTGGGAATTGCTTGTTCTGTTGAAATTATTATGATTTTTAGTGACAGTCTAAGGGGATATGTTGCTGGTCAGTGTGTGTAAAAAATATAAGGACTGCTGCTTTATGGAGTTTGGAACTCTTTAACTATACAATCCTGCTATCTGAATGCTAAATTAACAAAGATATTACAATACTAAAACCATTTTCACCCAGGTTCTCTCTCAAAGGAGAACCTAAACCTCATTTGTTATACTGCAGGCTTGATGACTGACTTGACATTGTTAAATGAAATCAAATACTCTAACAGCCCTGTTACCACAGTTACAAATCTTTAATACAGAGATAATGTGTTAGCTGCCTCTTCTGGTTTCATGAATACATTTTTTATTATCTTAGTGAAGGCCTAATTACAGAACCAAAAAGAGAGCTACACTGGGACTCGGGAGATGTCGGGTGCCTCTCAGCTGTTAGCATGATGGAATCCATTTGCCCCAGTTCCACATCAAAGAAATAATAATGATAGTAATTTATCTACTTTTAAAAATGTTTGGATTTAAACTGCCTTTTACTGTATGTACATGATGTCTGACACACTGGTGGTGGTCTGATACTAGACTCATCATGTTTTATTAAAATGTAGATTTTGCCTATTGGAATTCTTTATTTTCCTTTTTGTATTTATACTACTTTCTGTATCCAAGCTAGCAGTGGTTTTGAAAACAGATAGACAAATAATAAATTATTGATTTTGGATAAAGTTACTAAAATGTGAATAAATGGAGGGTGGGGTTAGCGTTTTAACAGACACTTTCACAGGAAGTTCAAGCATTGTGAAAATCACATCAGGCAGCTGTCACTTTAGTCAGATTTAAAAAGTGCATTTTTGTGCGACTGTAAATTGTGTGGTCTTTGCCAGCAAAACCTTAACAGTCCAGAGCAGCCAATATTGCAATCTCTGGTACAGTCAGGATCTACCATTCCTCCCGTATCTACCAAAATGTTTCTGATAGCTGATACCGAGTTTCATTTTTGCCCCATCATTCACAGATAATAAAACTGACTGCAGTTTACTCCATCCTGCCTAATCCCTGCACCAGTTTCCATGCAGAGGGGTGGAAGGATTTTACAATGCAGATGTCCAAGTGCTGCTTGGCAGGTCCTAAATCTTAGAACCTGGTTTTGATCGGTACCTTTTCTGTTTCTCTGTATGTGCAGTTTGAGTGATAGAAGCCTTTCAGAGCTGTGTGCAAGTGAGGGATGGGAAACAGCAAGGAAAAAAAAGGTATCAATTCACTGGGGCTGCTGCCACTGCAGCTCAGGAACCCTTCCTGGCCTATCCTGGGGAGTGGAACATCTTTTTCTTTTCTTTTTTTTTCTTTTTCTTTTCCTTGTTTCTTTTTTCCCTTCTCTCCTATTTATTTCCTGGCAGCACCCTCAAGTTTGCACCTTAAACCTCTTATCGTCTGTCTTTTCTGTATTTAAGACAACAACTATTCACAGCCAGCCTTTCTCTGTGTCTGCCTGGGCTGTTTGCTATTCTGGATTTGCTTTCCAGTTCACAAGCACTTGAGATGTGATTCTGTGTCTTCTGTGGGATTACGCTCATGGACACAAAAGGAAAACTTGATGGTAATCGCTGTTATTTCCTGTGGCATGGAAACAATGCCTTTCTTGACATTAAATGCAGTTATATGCGGTTTGAGCTGCACAAAGGCTATTTGCTTCTTGTGTAAAGCCATGAGTGGATTTCCTCCCATGTTCCATCTCACAGACTGTGCTGTCTGAGCTGCTTAGGTCATGTTAGGAAGAAAGATGAAGCTGCTTTGGTCAACACAACTCCATCCAGCAAATCAGTTTACGGGAGATCTGTGTCAGAAGCTGGTGGAGGAACTGATCCCGTTTCTGGTGTTGGGTACCATGGAATCAGAGAAGATGTCAGAATTGGGGGGATCAGAAGCTAAAGAGGTAGAAAGTGATATTCTGAATATGCAGACCATAGGCAACATATCTAGAAAATGGGGCCAAGAATCTACTCTTTTTTTTTTTTTTTTTTCAGGTAAGCGTTTTTAAACCTAAAAGAAAAATTATTAGGAGCATGATCCCTTTCTCACTTCTGTTGAAGCAATTCAAACTTCTCTTTTTGATGTTTAAGGGTTGTCCCTGTGGCTCTGATTACATCTGCTCACTGGATAAAATAAAAAGGTACTGAGCATTCAACCCACTGATCTAACAAAAAAGCACTGACTGCCAGTCATAACACCATTGATCCTAGTTGGATAAGAAAAGAAGTGGAGCATTAATTGATATGGCAAAGACCGATAAATTACTACGTATTGTGTGAATCATAGCATCTTTTTTCTGCCACTGCAGGTGAATAGGTTTTTTCCTACTGATATATGCCTGAAAGGAAGGGATATGCTGCTACCTCTGTTCTCTTTGAGAAGATGAAGATATCCTCATGTAAGAAGTAACATTCATTCCTATGTCAAAAAGTCACAGTAATTGGGCAATAAAATCTGTGTGAACTGAGCTAAATATAACTATGTGATATTCCTGTTAAAAAAGAAAGGTAATATCAAAAGATACTGTGTATTTCTAATTTCCAAACCATGTAAAATTATTCTATGCCTATTTCTTAGAAAATGTTTAAAACCTATTTCTTGGTGACTGGTATTAATCCTGGTGACTGGTAATACTCTTGGTGACTTGTATTAATTCCACACTCAATGCAGATGTGTGGAAAAAGGCTAGTCAGCTTCAGATTAGATTCTTATGTACCTGACGAAACTAGCAAAATAAAATTCCCAAATCCATGACATATCTGGTGTCTAGGTTAAATTCAGTGCAGGGCTAGAACAATAGGGTTGTTTGTGGGAAGTTGAATATGGAGACCTTGTTTTGGGAGTTAGAAGAGAAAGAGAATGTAAAGCTTCAAAATGATCTGCACTTACTCATTTCTGTTATCTTTATAAAGTTTCAAATTTAATTTCCAGTCTTGGAATTCATGCATGCACAAATTACCGTGATCAGATTTATCTGGTTTAGATTAAGTACAGCTTATTTTGCAGAGACATACAGGGACACTGGCAGCTTCAGTATGGACTATGTGAATGTATGGAAAAGGATGAAGAAGGTCAGTTCACCAATGCTATTAATCAGGACATGAGCCAAGTTGCTCCAAGAGCTTTCTTCCCCAAACAATTCAGTATTTGTTTGTTCATGTTCCCGTAAATATGGAGTCCACATGAATATACTTTCTTGCCTGAACTAGTGCCTTATAAGCAAGGTAAAGTTATTCCAAATATAATTTATTTTCCTTTCAAGGCAACCATGTATTCTGAGCTAAAAAAAAAAGTAATTAAAATTAATTAAAAGTACACTGAATTGGCATTATATTCTAAGTTTGGAGATGGAAAAAGTGAAAATCATAAAGAGAAAAGCTAAGAAATCTTTAGAAATTTTTTGGATTTTACATTCAGAAACACAACATCCTTTCTGCCCTCCCACTCTGAGAGAGGAAAAAACAGCCTGAAAAGATAAAGAGTTAGTTTTGGGTTGTTTGTTGTTGTTGGGTTGGTTTTTTTCTTCTTTCCTATTGAAACAGAGAAATACATTTTGATAGCATGTTAGTTTTGGTTTGTTTGGTTTTGTTGGGGTTTGGATTTTTTTGTGTGTTTTTTAATTTTTTTCCTTTGGTTGGTTGGTTTTTTGTGTGTTGCTTTTTTGTTTCTTTCTTTCTTTTGTTATGTGTTTTGGTTTTTGTTTTGTTTTGTTTTTTTATAGTGGATATTAAACATGTGGATCTGTAAACAGCATGGACTTCAACATCAACAGCATCATAATGTCATTCTTCTGAGGGCTTGACATTGTTATGGGAATAAGCCGAAGCCCAGCCAAATGCTGCTCCTGCCCTGGCACCCATATAACTGTGTGGCTCCAACTTGGGAAGGCAGAGTGGGGAGAGCAAGGGCTGGCTGCCTGCCAGTGAGGGGAGGCTGCAGGCAGCATCCATACTATTCTTTGTAAGGTTGTATTTAAGGCAATCCAGAAAAGTTGTTACTTTTCCAGATGTATCCAAGTTTTCCAACAGCTAGGATGGGCATCATGGGCCAGCTCCCTGATGATAGCAGGAGCACACCAAGCAGCAGCATCAGCGATGCTGTTTGAATGATTTCATGTGATAAAACACTAATTTGTGTAGCCCATCAAGCCCTCAGTACTTTCACTGTTTAGTTCATGCTGAGGCTGCTCTCAGGTACTTCTGTGGAATATCAAAGCCCCATACTCCAAGAGCAATTTGTCAAGATTTCAGCCCTCTGTGTAGCTAAGTGCAATTCTGGTCAGGCTGAAGGCCATGAAAACTGGGCTATTAATTTGGTAGGTTGAAAGAGATGGCAGATGGGACAGGATTTCATACCGTTTTCTAGCACCCTATCTTGGAGTTGTATGAGGTTAATGTTTAATTTTAAGTTCTGTTCTTTCCCAAGGACAAAGTAATTTTGTCTTTCAGGGTTACCCACCAGGAGTTCCCCGTGTCCCTGGTATTCCTGGAGAATCTGTTAGGACTGGTGCTGGCTTTCTTACTAAAAGTCTCTAATTTAGGCTCTATAACCTCTAAGTATCAAATTCATCTACTGCTTCAAGGTATATAATGTGATCCAAGCTGAACTGCAGTGAATACCTTCCTGCAAAGGTATTCAAAGCTGTGGGATCTGGCAAAGAGGTAACTATTTGTTGTGCTGTCTGGCCAAATGGCTTATATTTGATGCCATCCGAAATCCCTTGTGTTTCAGAATGATGCTCCTTATTATAACCTCCTTGACACTGTGACCATTTGATTTTTGACTAGCTTTTTCCTTTAGCATGAAAACATCATACATATTTGTTTCTACTCATCTCTCAAACAGGATTATCTTCACAGGTAACTAGTACTTGTCTGGAAGTACTCTCAAGCCTTGTGGATTTGGAACAGATAACGAAAGAAAAGAATAGCAGCAGCCTAAAGATGGAAATACCAAAAGCGCATTTTGCTACCACAGATCCATTATTTAGACCCTCTGAAAGAACAGAACTGTTCTTTGCTTTGTTTTATAATTCTATCCTGAAAATAAGACTTGCATACTGTATCTCATTAGGTTTTATCTGCACTTGTACACATTGTACATGTAATGATATCCAAAGGCTTCTGAAAAATGAAGGACAGGGCTTTCAGCAATATGAACAGAAGTTTGAAAGACCCTAATACTTTTTTTTTTTTTTTTTAAGCTCAATTTATCATGTTTTTTGAATGATCTGGGGCACAAAATCATTGAAGAAACTAAAAGGAGACTTCAGTGTTAGATTTAAAACCTAAGACAATACTTTGTTATTCACTGTGATGTGTTATGAAAAGTTCTAGGCTGTAAGTTTTTAATACAATCTAAAGATTAAAAATTCATTAATATGTAAATTAAAATGAATTACAGTGAAAATACAGACCACGTGTTTGTAGACAATAGGACTTCCATGTGAATCTTAACAGTGACATTTAAAGAAATGTCTCCACAAGCCATCCTCTGTAATATATCTTACCTGATTTTCTGGCACATTGTATAAATCTAAAATGATCCTTGTAAAGTCAGGCATTTTGGTTTAATATATATATGGCTGTGCAAAAATAATGGAAGATTGGTGAAGAGGATTGTAAACATGCTCAAGTGACTTGCAGCTGAGGTGTAGAAAAACGCATAGACTAATCATTGTTTAGTCTTGCGTGTTTGACAAGTAGAACATCTGTGTTTGGAAAACATAGGCCTCTGACAGGGAGGCACCTTATTGAACACGCTTCAGATTCCTGCTCTGCTGTGAGAAAAATCAAAGCACAGTGTAAAACCACTGTGTGGATCCCTGATACACATGCCAACACAGTAGGCTCTGTGGTCCTTTAGCAAAGACCGTGGTGCGTGTGTCCTCACTTGTGTGCCTCTGCCTGTGTGCTGCTTTGGGGATACCCTGTCCAGCAAGGTAATGAAAAGAAATTTATTCTTTGCATTTCCTCCGTGGTTTTGTGGTTGTTCCTGCATCCTGCCTGTGCCAGCTCACACAGCAGCTTATCTATGTAACATCGGTGTTAACTGCACCTTTTCATCATCTTCAACCTGAAAATACCTGGAATATTGTTATGGTTTAAACCCAGCTGGTAACTCAGGACCATGCAGCCTCTTGCTCACTCCCCACGTTCTGCCTCCCACTCCAGGCGGTATGGGGAGGAGAATCGAAATAACCGTTACAGCTGAATCCAGGACAAATATACAACACTTTTTGTAATAAAAGAGCTTCTTTCTTAAAAGGTTGAGCTGAAAGTGAGGGATTTAATGCTCCCCTGTCTTAATCTTGCATGATTCAACAGCAAGTACACCAATAAATGGGGCACTTTGAGATATAACAGTATTTATTTATTTTTTAATTTATTTATAGTATGCTTTATTTAACAGAAAACCTGATAAACCTTTGTTTTAGGGCGATAATCTGGCTCCAAAACTCCCGCTGCTTTTACATGAAAGACCTTCAGCAGTTCTACTGGTACTCTCTTTTTGGACCTCTCCATTCTTCATCCTAAATGGGGCTGCTAATGAATTAAGGATGGTGAGTGGCTCTGCAGTGTCTACATGAAAACAGGAAAGTACAATAAACTTGGGATCATGTACAAAATGTACTTGTATACAGTCCAGTTTGAAATCAAAGTACTGTCTGTCTTTCTTGGGCTTCACCTTGCACAGTTAAATTTGTTATCAAAGGAGTAAACAAATTAATAGGTGCTCCAATTCATTACCCCACTTCTCACCGCCACATATATCTGGATTCTGCATCATGAAACTGTTCCTTTCTGTAAGATTAATTTTTAGGGTACATATCTAGAGGAAAATGTTCTTTAAATTAAAAAAAAAATCAGAAGTTTTAGGCAGTTTTTAGAAACATTGGACTTTTTCAGACTTAAAAAGTGTTTCCTCAAGCAATATGAACGCTTTGCACTGTCTGTACTCTAGTATCATACTGTTAAGTACTAATGCAGTATCAGACATGAGAATGAACCAAAGGTTAAGGTAGTAATTTCTTCACCTATACTTTCAATCTTTCAGAAATAGTCCATCAGGGTAAGCACTAAGGGGTTTAGTGTTTTGGGTTTGTTTTTTGGTGTGGTTTCTTTATTTTTTTTCTTCAATTGACAGATATTTCATAGAAACTAGCTCTTTGCTGAACATTAAGGTTTCAGGGTAAACTTTCTTACAGTGGAAACTTTATCAGAAGGTGAAGGTGGCAGTGTAAAGATTATAGGAAACCTAAGATACATACTCTGAAATTACTTTTAGGGTTATACTTGACATCTCACAAACAGTTACATGGGGAAGTGTGAACTGCCTCCTTAATGAAAGAACACCAATGCTATTTCAGTTGTATAAGTTATACTGTGGGAGACATTAGTACCTTCTAGAACTAGCGCATCACTTAATTTTAAGCAAATTTTTGCCCTGCCGTTCCACTGCCGTAGCAAAACCGTGGTTAAACGAACCAGCGGTGCTCAGGTATGCGGCGCCGAGCAGCGGCAGGGGCCGGGGCGGAAGAACTTCCCACCCGCGTTTCTCGCTGTTTATGAACGCGGTTCCTCCACCGCCGTCTCCCCACCCTGCGCTTCCCGGAGGGGTGGTGGTGGCCCGGCTCGCCCAGCGCGGCCTCCTCTGGGGCGGCCCCG
>NW_009918187.1:0-1259 GCF_000696875.1 Nestor notabilis | reverse complement strand
GTTTGGAGTAGGTACTTCGGCAGGTCTTGGACAGGATATACCTGAAGTCAGGCGTTCATCAGTCGCCAGTCACGTTAGGCTTAAATCACGGATGTATCTTAAGTCAGATGCCAAGTGTTTAAAAGCCATGAGCTTCTGACTCCAGCCTGGTATTCTTGATCTGACTTTGCTGTCGATGCTTTCTGTTGGAAGTAAACATCATCAAGATGGAACGAGCTCCCTTTTTTGCATAAGAAGTCGAGCTGTTCTTAGTTCAAAATACAGCCAGTTTTAAAGTACCTTCCTTGTTGCACTTAATTCACTACATCTTTCTCTTTGAGCGTAAAATTCATTTGTTTCTCATGTGCAGACACAACATGCTTGTCTTTTTGTCATCTGTTCCTCCAAAACAAAACCTTAAGAACCTGCTCACTATTTTTTTCTTTTTTTGTTCCTCCTTGATAAAGCCTGGTGATTTGTAAAAAGCATTTTCATAACATTATCTTTCCATGGTTCACTGACTCTCTTAGAAACCAACTCATCAAAGGCAGCCCATCAGATTATTTATAATTAACCCAACAGCAGATTCCCCTCATGTTCTCCAGAGCTATGTGCTCCTGTCACCAATGAGTTGAACAAGAAACTGCTATTTTACCTACAACCTGTTGAATCTTTATCTCTTGCAACACTTCACTGCATCTGAATGCAAAGTCCTGGGCCTACAACCAGAGAGAACTATTTCCTTGGAAGACAGAAACACTAAATTCTAATAGCACATTTCTGCAGCACAGCTTCTGTAGGCAGCAGAGAATCAAATTTTCTTGCCACTGCAGGATGTGGGGATAGACCCCTTTTTCCTTCAGAACCCCATGCTTTTTACCTCCCTCACCCCTCCATTTAGAAACAGGGCTTTGCATGACAGTAGAGAACTGGGCATTTCCCTCTGGTTTTAAAAGACTTCCAAGTAGTCTGGATCTGGCATTCAGTGTGTTGCCCCCTTGGTCTTCAAAAGGTCTTGCCAAAAATGGTCTTCATTCCAGAATAGAATATTGTCTTATGTAGAGCACAACCCTATCTGTTCATCCGTTCATGTTACCGCCACTGCAGCAATTTAAAATAAATACCCGCTCGTCCCTGTGTGGCTGCAGAGTGACAGTTATCTGACACGTGCATATTACTGAGTGCAATAAGAATTCTGGTTTAGGTTCTACAAGGAAGTGACATTTCAGTCTGCTTCATGTCTTTTTGTAAAGCATAGAATCATAGAATAGTTAGGGTTG
>NW_009918186.1:10916-22394 GCF_000696875.1 Nestor notabilis | reverse complement strand
TGCTGTTATCTCAACCTGTGGGAATTACATTTTTCTGATTCTTCTCCCCATCCCTCCACGACCAGAAGGAATGAGTGGGATTTTTATGGCTGGGGGCGCCTGCCCTGACTGGGAAAAATAGCAGATCTGTGGAAGGAGAAAGGGAATGTGGAGTTTAGGGGTGCTGAGAACTGCTGTGCCCCTACATGTGTCCTCTTTGCTGTTCAGAAATATTCCTACTAATATTGAATTCAGAGGACACTATTAAAGGGAGAGCAAACAGTGAATGAAATTATAATAAAACAAGAAATTAAAGTGCAAGATTTGGAGACAGATGATACACAGTTAACTTGAAAAGCGCTATTTTCCAGGTGTAGGACAGAGTTACACATTTAATTCCAAGGCTGAATTTACAGAGAAAAGACCAACCCTTGCTTCAGAAACTTCCCAATAGAAGGGAAGACACAATAGAGTAACTAACAGGAGCATCTGGAGGGGAGTGTTTGGAAGAAGTAGCAAAGCAACCTCTCTCAGGCTTTGCTTCTCTCAGGCAAAAGTTGGATGGATGTGAGTGGGCTGAAAGGGAATTACTGAGCATGCAAGGAAAGGGTGGGCTTTAGGAGAAGGAAAATATACAAATAGCCTATACTTGAATCTCTGTAGACGCTACACACTTTTGGTGTAAATTGCTACAAAGCACTTTGCTCTGAAGTGGTTGCTTTTGGTCACTTTCAATCAGCCACTGTTTACAGCGGCAAGGGAGAAAAGGGGTCAGATTAAGAAGCACAGTTAGATTTATGGACACTAGGGAGCTGCCACCTGGGAATCTAGTCCTTGTGCACCTGGTTTGTGGCATTAAATTTTAGAAGAACTGAAGATCAGGGCTCTCACTCCTCTGGACTGAGAGGGACTGAACTGCCTTCTTGACCCATAACTCTGAGAGAAGGTGTCTGGAACACTGTCATGCAATAGTACAGAAACTATCTGTATGCTGTAATTGATAAAGATGTTCTCTACCCCTACTGTCTGGAGAGAAGTGGGAATGCACTGGCAATAGTACTGGATATGTTTGTCACTGTCTTACTATAGGGATGATTAGGAGTCACCCTTCTGAACTTCCCTCAATTCAAATACAACATTAAGTTTGATCTCAAATATTGATAGAGGACTATCAGACTGCAATGATTTCTTCAATCCTTATAATTTTTAGACTCTGTCCCCTTAGATTTCACATCTACTCATGGAACAGAAATCTCATTGTTCCTATAGCAGTCATTGGCCTTCTTTTTGGGCTGTTGATAAACTAACTGCATTTATTGGTTTTGGTCTATTGTTATTTGTGGATTCTGTCAGCTGCATATAGGCTTTTAAATGCATAAATATTTCTTTTTAACAAGGTGTTTTAGGGTTGTTACAAAGTGTTCCTATCTCTCTGTCTTCTTGGGAGAGTGTGAGAATGTTTTTTTACACTGAAGTATTTAATTTTCTGTAAGACAGAGAAACTAGAGTTAATCTTGTTTTGATGCCAGAGACTGGGAAAACCAACAGAATTGGCACCTGTAACTAGACAATATGATTGCCAAATGTGGCACA
Organism: Nestor notabilis; assembly: GCF_000696875.1. Taxonomy (NCBI): domain Eukaryota; kingdom Metazoa; phylum Chordata; class Aves; order Psittaciformes; family Psittacidae; genus Nestor; species Nestor notabilis. The sequence goes on along the minus strand of NW_009918186.1, from coordinate 20,822 downwards.
ATGCAACAACTGGGCATTATTAGATCACAGACTTCCAGGCACTGGAGGTAACAACCATGGCCAAAAGTGTCCGGTACATCTTGTTAGAAGAGGTTGATGTTCCCTCTTGCACTTGGACCCCTCCACTGCTATCCGTGAATTTCATCATTAAGCATGAATTTCTTCTCTGGGGGCTTCACAGTCAGACTATTTCTAAAGAAACCTAATCTTCACAACTGCTGCTTTACAGTATTAGCAGATCTATCATTTACAGAATATTTACTAGTGGTGTCATGTAATCTGTGCCTGTTACCCTTCTAGAAAGTACTTTCCTCTTAAATCAGATGTGTTAACTTTCTTCAGATCCGTGTTTGAGGCCAATAAGCTGGAGCGGGTCTCTGTTCTTATTAGCACTGATTTGTTAATCTGGTAGTGAAGTTTATCATAGCATGACTGAGGAAAAATTAATTGTAAAACTAAATATATTAATTTTAATATCATAAAGTGCTTGTAATACAAATAACCTGTCATTTTATGATTGAAATATATAGATGGAAAAAAATTCAGAGGAAACAATTTTTATTTCATACAACTTGATCTCCTCCATTTATTTTGATGGTGAGCTATGAAGTACCATCCAAATAATCATGACATGACCTACCTGGGTGCTTGAATTTAAATAGACATATATACCAACTAGATTCTGACACAAAATTTCAGCATGTTTTTAAATTTGAAGGCTGAGAACAGTCCCACTAACTTCTTACTAGTACATCCAGAGGCCAAAATTGAGCATATGCTTCAATTCTTGCACCTTCTTATACCTTCTATTGAATAATCTAGTAATAGATTCTCAGATGGAGTTTCAGATTAAAGCACTGAACTGTGAGAACAGTCAGTTATTTGAGCTTGGCAACTTTTGTGCATATAAATTTATTCCATGCCTCGTCTATACAAGAAGAAAGTTTGACAAGAAATGAAAAGATTAATTAGGAAAAGAAACCTTCTAAGACTTTCTAGTAACAAGGGTCTCAAAAGGAATATGCTATGCAGAGATTTTGCATGATGCAAGAATGGAATTATTTTATCTTACATTACAGGGGAGAAAAATAATTTTTTACAGTAGCTAGGCAAAAAAAAGAATGTCATGAAAAAGAGGAATTTCAGCTTGTGAGTATAATGTTATCAGATATTATTACTTTAAAAAGTTGTTATTGTTAAGGTTGCACCTAAACTCTAAGCAAAAGAAAATTCTGAGACCATCATTTAAATTTTCTTGGCAACTAATTTAGTTTTTAGTATTATGAGCACAAGGCTCAGCATTACAGCAAGGGTGGGATAACAAGGCCAGCAGGGCTGTGGCTTCACCAACGCAGGAGCAATAGAGGGAGATAATGTAACCCAGCGAGGGGAGCAGGACAGACACTGACTGAAGCCACCCACAAGACCGGATCATGAGACAAGTCCATAGTGTCAAGGCAGGTCTCAGGCCAGGCTGGGAAGTTGTGTCACTAGGTCAGGGTCCAGATAAAGGGTACGTGGCCAGGCATCAGGATGCCTGCAGTGCAGCTCAGGCAGGGACCAGGGGCTGGGGCTGAATTGCAGCCCCTCAGTGGTGGGGGAGCCTGGAAGGGCTGCTAGTAGATCTTTCCCCTGCAGCTGCTTGCCAGCAGACAGACTTCACAGCAACACAGAAGCAGAGCTGGCTGTGGGCATGGGTGGCCAGATGCCTGGGGAAGGGGAGCAGCAGCCTCTTAGAGTGCCTGGGGCCCCGTGTTAAATGGCCTCATACAGCAAAGCAGATTAAGTCTTTATTGAAAAAAAATTCTATAGAGTTTGCTTTTATGTGTAAATTCTTGTTGTCCCACAATTTTACAAATTTTTATTTTATGCCTATTAGATATTAGAATAGTAAAGATGTTACTTTATCTTGTATTGAGCTGGTCAGTTACTGATTTATTTTACAAGAAATACTATTTCCGATAAAAGAAATTTATTTTAGATCAATAACTGAAGTTGCTGTTTGAATACTTTGAGGGTGGATTAAATTTTGGGTTAAATTCTTGTGAAAATTTTCTCAGTTCATATCTATGAACAACAGAAGGAAAGAAGAAACTTCACATTACTCCTTACCCAGTCAGGTTCTGAGAGTCTTTCAGAAATATTGTCACAGTAATTGGCTTCTGATTGACCCACAACTTCAATCAAATATATCTCAAAAATTTCCCTGGAAGACAAAAAGAAAGCAACAGAAGTACTTTCTCGACAAAATTGCTTCCTTTTTTCAGTTCTTTGTTAGCTAACACATGTACAGGGTCTGAGGAAGAGCTGGGAGCTTTACCTCAGGTAAGCCCATTTGTCACAGAGGTCTTCTTGTATCCAGGTCCCTTTGCCCCAGAGAAGTTGAGGACTCAGAAGAAGGACACCCTGTTGGGTCCTGTCCCAGGGCTGTCTCAGGAGAGCCTCAGTGCTGGTGTTCAGGTGGGACAGCTACCAAGATGACTGAGATCCAGGAGCAGCTACTAGGCAGACTGTCTGAGCCCAGCTATAGCAAGAATCCATGTTTTACATTTCTGTCTAGGAATATATGCATATGGTCCACTAATCCTGATGAGTCAGAAAGGGGAATAGATGAGGTTATTGGTGTTGTGTGAGTTCTGAGTCCTGGGTAATGTAAGGAAAAAAATTACATGTTCCTTCCAGTTTTATGCTAAACCAACATTTTCCATTTAGTAAAATCCTTTGTTCACAGCAGACTAGGTGGAATTTGGAATTTTTGTAGACCATAAGCTTTATGTTCTATATTCTTGTCTTATTGCTGAAAGAACATTCCTTCCTTGTTCTTTCTAATTTCACGATAAAGGACAGTAAAACTATTAGGAAGATTGGCATTAAAATGTAGGAAAGCAATCTAATTCCTTGCCATGGGAGTTCAAAATTCCATAAGCATTTTTTCTTCAGTTAACTCAAGTTTAATTACAAATTCAATACTGCAACTGGGCATTCAATAATGTAGCATGCCTACCATGTAATGATTTTCAATTGAAGTCCCACTGACTTCTATCCATAGTGGTATTCTTTATTTCCATATTTTAAAAAATATTCCTTGGATTTATTTGTATAATAGTGGAATTACAGCATATTTGAACATGATTTTCAAAGAATTGCTATACTACTATATACAGCATTTGTCCTTCTGGTGACCCTTTCTTTTTGTGATTGCAATTTTGACAGGTGCTTTTGCTTCAGGCCACTCAGAGACTTTATGCTATTAACTGTGGTGACATTTTTCTCTCTTGAATTGTTCCAGGGGAAAAAGCTGATGAGAAAGTTTGACTTTTCTTTTGTTTCTCTCTGTTTCTTAAGGCCTTAATGTTACTGCCATGATGGCAATCAAAAAGTTATCATTCACCTCTAATCTCTACAGAAGTATAGCTGTTGTGCCACAAATATTTCAATGATTTATGAAAACTTTAACAATGTGCATCAACATATGTGGAAATTACCAGTAGTAAACAGTCATCAACAGTGAAATGGTATCACTGTTAGTAGTAAGATCCTGACCTATACCTATAGCCCAAAGAAATCAGTTATCTTCTTTTTATCATTTCAAGGGACTCTGAATCAAAATTTTAGGCTATGATTAAAGAAATCTAGAGAACTTGCTGGGTAATGGTCTTACCACAGCCTTAGGAAAAAAATCTTAAAAAACATTGCACATTTATTTAATCAGACACAAAACTTGAGTAGTTTAGGCAACATTTCATGGGAGACCTTTACTACATATAGCATTTACCTGTATTTTCTTTTCTGATTTATTAGGTTAGGTTTTTTTTGTTTGGTTGGTTTTGTCTTTGAGCAATCTCTTTTGTTATGCTGAACAGGTTAACAGCACTGCAATAACTGTATATCAAAATCTTTGTCTCTATCACATTCAGTTACATCAAATATGCCATAAAGCTTCATAGTTGTTGGGAGGTGAGAAAGCAATTGCCCATTGAAAGCTCTGGAGCTCAGAGCCTTTTTTTTTTTTGGTAGTGCTTTTGTATTGAGGGAGATTTTGCTCAAATGAATTCACTGGTCATTAAAAAACCAAACCAATACAAACCCCAAACATTCCTTTTCATTCAGGTTACCTACAGATTTAAATCGACATCAACATAGTATTTCCTGGCCTGGTGATATAAGGATAAATCTTATTTTACATATACCTTTATTTGCATCAATGTCTCAAAAGCATTAGTTACTTGTCTATTTAATACTATTTTCTCTGAAAAAACACATCTTCTTTATCTTCTTCTATGTGTGTGTATATGTGTGTGCATATATATGTATAAGTATGTATATGTATCCATTTTGTCCTCTACTTACTATTATTAGGCATCCTAGTAACATCGCTGGCATTGAATGATTTTGTATTTTTATGCTAGAACGATTCTGTCACTGAAAATACTTTGCTTGAAACTTCTCTATGGAAAATGCATAATGTGTAGAATGTCTAGTGCAATGTTTATGTCATTAATCTGGCTCCAAGAAGAACTGAATATGATACTTTGCTCCACCACAGTTATCTTGTTTGACCCTTGGCAAATTGCTATGCCTTTGTATCTCTGTTCTTCAAGCTGCCAAGTGATTGAGGATGTGTGTTTATCTCTCTTGAGAGGGACAGCATAGGAGCAAAGAGGAAGATTTTGAGAATAATGGGACTATGCAATAGCCTTGTCCCCACCAAAAAAAAAAAAAAAAAAAAAAGGAAAAAATCCAAACAAAATAAACAGAAACCAAACCAAACCCCAACGAAAACAGAAGATAATCTATGTGAAATTATCTGGGCCCCTATTTTGGCAGGCTGATGTTCCACTATTGTCTGCCTTGTACTATTAGTGATGTTAGTGTAAATGTGAATAAAATGCCATCACTCCATTCATGCAGGAATACCATATTGGCAAAAGGAATATAAAAAAAGCAAATATTCATTCTTATTCTTTTTTAGATACTATGACTTCATGACTTCAACATGGACCTTATTAAAAATTTTGGCTCTGTCCTTGCCAATGGTACATTCAAGTTGCCTTCCTGATTCTTGATTTGAGTAAGATGTCCTGAAGTGCTATGAATCACTCATCATTTCTGTGTTAAACTGGTATGTCTGTATATATTGAATCAACCTCCTCCTGGAAATCGTGGGGGTTCAATAGCCTTCTTAAGCAGCCCTAAGGACATAAAAAGCATGCTGCATATAGGTCACTGGCAGGAGGTTTATAATGATATTAAATTTATTTTCTATACCTTTTATATAGACACCACTGAGAAGCAATCTCCATTTATCAAAACCTACTAAGAAAGGCGTAGGGGATGGTGTTTTAAATGAGTCTTCCTATGACAATAAAAGTAGTTACTTCAAGCTCATATTTTGCTATATTGAAGCAGTATATCACTAGTTAATATATATATAACCCCTTATATCTTTCTTTATGTATTTCAGGTAATGCTTTCCTCTGTACTGAACAAAACTTCAATAGTATTATGAACTGATCAGAATGCCTACATAATATCTCGGAGAATGTAGCCAGTCACCTGCCATGACAGAACAAAGTTTTATTTGAACACGTATTTCAAAAAATAACAAAAGAAAAGTTCCTAAATCTATATTCAAGCACTTAAATAAATGAGGTCCTTCTTTACAGACACTCATAACCTCTTCTATGCAACATAGTTGTGTTGTTCATGTACATGGAGCAGTGTGTTATTCTTATTAAACTGTTAGAAACAAGAATGTTGTAACTTAAGTAGACTTCATATTAAAAACCAATAAGAGAAGAAGGAAATTCACCCTTGCCTGTAATCACCCTTGCCTTTCTCACTGGAAGAACTGGCTTTAACTCAACGCAATCATAAAATCAGTAGGTTAATAGCAAGAAAACTGGCAAGGTCTTATAACATAGCAAAAGGTAGAAATTATTAAGTTACTGGGCTCTTGGACATTAAATAGATTAATGGTCTTTTAAACGGCTGTATGAATTAATTTGCATGAATGATGCCTGGAAACTGGAGAAGAATGAAGCGCTCTTAATGCCAGCATAAATGATCTGTATTCTCTTAAATGATCGTACATTGAAAAACAAAGGGGAAAATCCTTTGATGCAAATGTCACCTTTACCGAATTCCCAAGTTCATAGGAAGTCTAATTAGGGTGTTGGCCAAGACAGCACTGCTAATGATTTTCTAAAAGGTCTCATCATTCTTTGAGCGATCACAGGATGATTAAGCAAGGTTGTTTTAAAACAGTCATTCTTCTGTTTTTGTACTTGATTCTGGTGCCAGTGTGATTGCTAATTATAAAGACTACTGCATCTTATTTGCAATCTTGAAAACATGCAAGTTTCGATATCATAGCATTTAGCTTTTCCCAGATTATATAGATAATATGTGATCATAAGTCACAGGGAGGCAAGACTAATTCTATATAAAACCAGAGCACAGCTGAGAGCCAGAAAGGGTCTTTGTGATATTAGAAGACCTCTTCACCAAGCAATCTTCACCATTGGTTTTTCATATAAGTTGCACAGGTGACTCTAGCAGTCTGAAGCTGGAAATTGTGAATAGAATCATGGTAACACTAATCCACCTGCAGATTTTCTTAAACTCTTGAACATCTCCAAGCTTGGCTAAGCTTTTCTGAAGCAAGAAGAGTTACAAAGTTGTCTTAAAATGTGCAATAAGGTTTAAGAACATAATTCCAAAATCAGGATTTTACGAGTTTTCAAAAATGATTATATTGAAAGTTTTCAAAAAATCATTATAAGAGAACTATCTCACAATCTAGTTTCACAGAAGGACTTAGAAGCTGAGCCCTTGAATATGGGTCCTACTTAGCACATAGTTTCCTAGGGAGAATAAAGTGGGAATGGTATGGGGAGAGTGTTACATGAGAGTCACTGCAATCAGCACTCTCAGCAGAGGAGGCATGCAACGTGGCCTAAAAAAAAAGTAGTTGGAGAGAAGCAGTTCATCTTTAGAAGTAGGAGTCCTCTCACCTAATGATAAATGTTTAGAAAGAAGGTAACTAGTCTGTTTTTTCAGACTACAGTCTGTCGAGGAGGAAAACAAGGTCCAGAGACAGGTTTGTCCCAACTTGAATTTAATGTTTAGAACCTGTGATTTTTCAAAATGTCACCCAGTACTAGAATTCCCTCTGAATCTCCAGCTTGACATGGATGTTCAGAGCTACTTTACTGATTTGATTATTCCTGTAGGTTTCAGTGGGTTAAACATATCGAAGCCCTGAAAGGAACCTCACTAATGTCAACAGAAGTAGTCAGATTATACATGCCCAAGTCTAATATTTTGCAAGACAAAATCACAAATGTTTAATGAAGCAAAATTTTTGTTGAGGGAATATGGCAAAGATGAGTTTGAAATCGGACAGATTCAGATATGAGTAAAGATGTCAGAAGTTAGCTCTTTAAAAGCACTGTTACGCAGACAGGTGTGAAGTCTGTTTATACAATAACTTAATTTCCTGAATTTTATAGCAGGATCAGATTCCCAGCATACATCACTGCTAAGATATAAAGTCTGACAATAAATCTTAAGACTACAGGCTAAAATTGCAATAAACACTGTAAACTTTTACAACTACAAATATGTTTTGAAATAAAAGATTTAGTTACAGTGAATATTCTGTGCCTAAGCAAAGGGCTGGCACAGATTGTCATGATGAAAACACTTTAATTTTTCATATTTTAGTAGTATTGACCCAGTATTAAATCAATGGGAAAAACACTTTTGTGTTTTCTACTGCCAGTCTTGCTATCATAAATGTTGTTTTTTACAAGTCCTTATTTGGCAGTTTGTGTTTTAGGCCATTTTCTGTCCACTGCTAGGTACAGGAAGAGAATTACTTGGTTTATCTCACCTTCTGCAGTAGGACCTTGAGAATCCCAGTCTTTTAACATCAAGTTTTTAAATTATGGCTGGCTTCTAGCTCTTCATCAAATGAGCTTATTTTCTTTTTTGCTTTTTAAAATTCCAGCTATCAGGAAAAAAGCATGGTTCCTATTTTTTGTTGAAAACATGGAACACAAACTGAACGTTGCAAGTTCTGCTGAAAATGAACAGGCAGACAACTGCTGTGGCAGTTTGAGCATATTTGAGTGACACTTAATGGGAAATGCAGCTCAGTGACTTGTTGTTGCTCTTCTTCTTTGCTGGCTTTCCAGGCTTCTCAAATAGACTTCTTAATCATTGCTTCTTTCTGATGAAGAGAGAAGCCAAGGCCAGAGAATTTTAAGAAAATGAACAATCAAGAACAAAATCTCAATCACCAGAATAGCCGGTAGCAGCATTTGACAAGAACAATTTGAGATTTAGGTTGGTTTATTACCTTTTATTTTGGAAGTAAAACCATTATATTTTCTGCAGAATTATGCCTGATATTCAGTGCTATTAATATTTCTCTTATGCAAAACTACGACACTCAGGCAGAACTCATGTGAGCTTATTTTAAACTGTTGCCAGTACATATCTGTCTGTGACCTCGCAATTCATTTTTGCAAGCTAAGTTTTGTCATTGAAGTGGTTGTGAAAAACAACATGAATATATGCCTTTTTCCAATGCTTTTCCCTCCTTATATTTTTATATGAGTGTTCATAAAACTAGTCTACTTTTCCAGTAGACTAATTACAGTACTAATATTTTTGTTTTCATAAAATATGTAAATTTACGAAACTTAAAACTAAACCAGTAAGCTTAAGAAAATTAAAAATAAGTTTTAATTATAAAGAGGATTGTTATAAATTAATAATTATGCTTCTCTGCATTACCTCCTTACTTGTTAGATTCAAGCATCTCTGACTCTGAGTAGAAGTCATAGGCATATGTCTGAAATTCCCTAATTTACTTAGTGGCCTTCCCTTAGGATATGTTTCTAGGTCATAAAACTGAGAAAATAGCCTTTTATGCCAATCTCTTTCCATCTTTTATTTTATTAGACTATATTCTAGCAGCAGATGTATTAATAGAATTCAAGTACAGTTGGCACATAGATTGAGCTAACAGACTCATAAAGGGCACACTTACAATACACTGATATCTGACCCAGTGTTATGTAAAGGTCAGGCAAACTAGATAGCTTTTATGAAGCTCATTATTTAATCTTAATATTAAAGAGAACCTAGCATAGAAGACCCTAATCAAGATTTGTAATTAAGTGAGAACATCATTCATAACTTGATTATAATTGCAGGGTTTTATAGCTCTTTTCCAGAAATCAGCCTCTTGTTGATGTGATGCAAGGGGTTTTAGACAAAGCATGTCTTAGACTGTTTGCAAATTGGTTATTAAATATATTATATGAATTTTTAATTGAGAATGATATTTATAAAATTTACTTCACTGACATAATGTTAAGTACTTCCAAAACCCTAGTTTAGAACAGTAGGAAGAAGAATAAATAAAGTCAACATAATAATTGAGTTAAATTATAAATGTCTCAAACTCAGATTTCAACCTCCCATCACATGTGGTATTAACTAAAAAATACGAAGTATGTAACCATCCTCGCCATGCTTACATACCTGAAGTCTCCTTTAATATACCTCCACAATATTCCAAATTAATTTTATGTGGAGGGAGTTCAAGTATCATATTAGCTCAGGTATAAGTCCCTTTTTACAGTAGAATGGCCCTGAATCTGATTAATCTGAATGCTCTTTTTAGCAAACTGGATTGTAATAGCTCCCTTGGTAGCATTAATATCTAACTTTTCCAGAATGATGATATCTTAAAGGTAGTAGATTCATGGATTATACATCCATTAGGCTGAAACATTTCTACTAATGTACTGTGGTCATGTATTTATCATGATTCCACCAAGCAGAATATGGCGCAGAGTTCATACTGAATCAGACTGATTACAAAGGAAA
>NW_009918186.1:0-10885 GCF_000696875.1 Nestor notabilis | reverse complement strand
TCCCTACAAATCAGTTGAAATTAGTTAATGATATAATGATAATTGTAATAGCTCCAGATCTTTTATTGATATTTTGCAGAACTACTTCACTGTTGGTGGCAGCTTTAGCTTAAATTTTTTATTTCATATTGCAATTCACTCAGCAGTATATGTGATAAGTTTACACTAAGTGTAAGGTTGGTTCTTGCATTTCAGTGAAGGACGTAATAACACCCAGGTGACAGAATAATAGCTTTTAAGATTGGTCTATCTTGAAAGCTTGCAATTGTTCCAACACAATTTAAAAACAAACCTGGCAGGATTTTCAGATTACTGAGAGCTCAACTTTGGCTGAGATAACCATCCCATGAAGGGGAGGAAAAGAGGAAGATAGTTCCTTTGCAGAACTCTGGTAGCAAGGAGAGTGATTCCTGCAAACATGTGGGTAAGTAATATGTGGGAATGAGAGGACACGGAGTTCAGAGACGATGAGCAAATGTGTTGAAAATTAATATTAAACTATTACTAGTGCAGGCCACAGGAAATTATTACCTTTATGAGGCAAGTAACAAGCAGAGCAGCCTCAAAAATTGCAGCTTAGCGTATTCTGGGGCTACTGCTGCGCTAGGATGATGCATTTAAGTAAATATTTCTCCTTCAGTCTTTTATAACCCTGCTTGATTTTTCTTTCTTGCTTTAAAATTCTGGATAGATGTCAGATAAAGTTACAATTTTAGAAAGTAATCTGTTACCTTTTCTCATGTTTTGCTCCAATTCAACCATGTAGTAATTTCCTGAAAGAAATACATATGTACATACAAATCCAAATCCACACAGAGAATGAAGACTCCAAGAGAAATATGTACTAAGTTTAAAATACACTGATTTGTACATCTCAGCAGAACTGTAAAAGGAATAGGCATGCATTGTGTAAGTACCACAATACTTAAAATTACTAATACGTTCTCTGGATTATGAAAATGGAGGTCTATAGCAATTTTTCTGCATTAAGAAACTGTCCATTTTTATTCAAAAGTATTAGATTTTCTGAATAAAGACTCACCTCACAGAATCGTGTAATTATTTAGGTTGAAAAGGACTTCTTGAGCAGGCAAAAGTGACACTTGCTTTATTCCAGTCTCTCCAGACACAAAGAAGCAGAGTAGCAGAATGCCAAGCAGGGGGAAACTCAGTAATCCAGTCAGAGACACAAGCCCCTGCCCTGTGCCCTCAGTGCATCCCAGGAAGACATCAGAACCATAGGTCTGCAGTGACACCCATCACTGTTAGTCCCTGGGAGAGACTGTCCTGAGATCACCTACAGGCTGGGGGGGGGTGTTTGCTGGTGTGTAAGGTGGTAAGAGTGTTTGGGGATTGCACAGAATTTACAGTATGTTTAGGCAGGAAATGAAGGCAAAGGAAAGGATGAACTGTGTTCCTCCATTGAGGAGGAACAAATGTAGGAAAATAGAAGGAACGGGACATAACAGGGGTTTGTTCGGTGTAAACAGCTGACAGAGCACTACACTTGCCTGGCCATGCCCAGCGCTTGGTACCTGCAGTTGGTCCTGGCTTCACATTAAACTCCATTTCTATCTGTTTTCCTGGATGAGGAACTCTGCATGCATTTGTGTGTATGGGGGTCTGAGAGCAGCCACTGGACTGGGATCAGGTCACAGTGGCCTGTGAGTGCTGAGTGGACCCAGGCACACAAGGTGCAACACCCGGTGACACTGGGGTTTGTGAATATTGTGGGGGTGCCCGGGCCAGCGTATGATTGCTGCCAAACATCACAGGGAGTAGAGTAAGACATTTGGGAGTTAAATGTTGGAGCAGCCATATATTTGGGCCAGGTGCTGTAGGAAGAAGAAGGTCTGTATGACAGCTACTGGAGAGACTAGGAGGCCCAAACTGGATACTGGAGAGACTATGGCGCCTGATGGTCAGCTACTGGTAAGGCAGGTACTGGTAAGTCTGTGCTGGTGCATGAGGCAATGTATGTGCTTTCCACTAATGGGTTTTCACTGGTTTGACCAGAGAAGGGAAGGGGATGAAGCCATTGGTGATGTGTGTTTTTGTGTGAACACTGAATGTTTCTGTTTTCATGTGAGGATGGCCCTTTCTATGTGTATTTATGTGTCGTGTTCATGTGTGCATCAGTGCCTGTTGGGAATACGTGTTCAGCTTTGCTGCAGGCTGGGCCTGGGGGCATGGATCTGTGTGGCAACCTCACTTCTGTCAGTCTGTTGGGTTTGGCAGTCCCTAACAAAAAGAAAGAGAAGATTTAGTCACCTTTATTCTAACAACCTAACAAATCTGGAGAATGTTGAAATTTTTATAGCTTTTTTAATTTTTAAACTTAACAATGCTAACCTCATGGTAACGGATAGGTGGTGTTTGCTGACATAACATTGTGTTCCCCAATGAAACTATAAAATGTCTTGATAAGAGCTTAGAAGGATGCTTAAAACATAATCTTACTATGACTTTGAAAGGTTAAACTGAAATATTACAAGAATTCTTCAAGAACAGCCAAGATTTACAGTTCCAGATATCCACAGTAACTTTCAAGTCTTTAAGAAAAGGACCTGAGAGCTCAAGGCAATCTGCAAATTCCCAGTCCTTCCCCACAGTTGTTTAATTAGAGAAGCAAGAAATTATTTAAAAAAACCCAAAATAAACAGGGTAAGGTAATATAGATATGTAACATTTTTAAACTTAATAGCATAGCTTGGAAGCTCAACAGCAGGTTAAAATGGATTTGACTTACAGTGCTAACAAAGTGGAATATGGTTTGCACTTCCTCTGTCTTTTGTGGCAACAGCTTGAAGTGTGTGTTCTGTTTCAGAAAAAAAACCTAACCACAGCAATTCAGTAAAAGAAGACAAAAGAAAGAGGATGGCCAAGACAGATTTTTTTTTAAAAAGTGCTTACAAAATCAGTACTGAAGCATAAGTGACAGAGGACTATAAGCTTAAAAAAAGGATCCTACATCCTTCTTCTGTTAAGATGTCATAAAATGTTAACAGAAACATCTATAAAGAGAGATGAATGAAGACTGTTGTTTTAAATTGAAGACGTGAGTAAAAATTAAGCCTTTGTCAAACCCCCTTAATGTTAAAATGATGTTCGTTTAACCTTGAAAATTGGCAGCTCAGAAGAATCCTGAAAGTCTGTAGTGTAACCTGAAGAATTTATTAAAAGCCATCTCAGAGGGTTGCCCAATGCAACATTGATGGCCACGATAGAGCTGAGCTTTGTCTTCAGAATTTCTGACAAGTCTGAATCTGAAATACGAGTCTAAGGAAATTAATGAAACTACTACATAAGAAGAGTGAATTTCACCACCTTCAAATAGTTAAAATTTATCATTGCTGAAGAGCTGAAACAAAACAGCGTCTGTAAGCCTCTCTAGATAACTATGCTAATCTTCTTAGGCTGTGTGCATGTGCTAGAGACCTTCAGTCTCTGCCAGCTGAAGTGGAGGACGCAGCTGTCCGTGCCTGTGTTTTATGTGAGCCTTGTCTGTAGGTGCTGTTAAAGGCAGCACCTTTTCTTTCAGTCTTTGTGAGTGGCTGTGTCAATGTCCTCTGCATGTGTGTCCCTGTGTCCTCTGCATGTGTGTCTCTGAGACAAGTGCTCAGCTTTGCTCGTGGTTGAACCTTCCACCATCAGTCTGCAGCTACTTGATTGGGAAAGAGCATATAAGTGAATTTCAAGGCTTCGATCCAAATCTAATCAGACTTAGAATGTGGAAGAGACTGTCTCCCAAGGGAAATAATGTAGATGCTATTATTTAAAGTATCACTAGTTACTAAAAAATGCTACCTGGACACATGCCTTTGTTGTCCAATAATGCAATGGTTTTTGTTTCTCTAGATCGTTCTTAAACTTTCCTCTTGCTCCATTATCATCTTAGATTTTTCAAGTAAGATTTACAGCAAGTCATCTTTATATGATGTCTACTTCGTATGTTTGCATATGAAGTACAAGGTGCACTTCTTAAATGCTGTCTAAAACCAAATAAGATTACACACACAATAATAGATATTAATAAATTTGTTTTAAAATGCATGTAGCAAATTCTAAAATATACATTCTAATTCTATATTGTAACTAGTATACAGTTTCACTGTTTACCTTTAGCCAGTTTCTAGGTTCAAGGCATTTGAGCAGATCTGTCACAGAAATATTCTTTATAGCTTGATGGGAATCCCTCCAAGAAGTAAGAGCTCTTTGGGACCTCATCCATAAGAAAGACAAATAACATTCATGACCCCTAAAACAGGTTCATACGTTATTTGTCAGAATATCAAAAGTAACGAGAGACTGGACCAGGCATGCACAGATCTGATCCCAGTACAACACAGTAATAATGGTCAGGCCTGTCGTTTTCAAATCCTTGTATGACAGAAACTTTGTGGCTTATATATGAGTCCTTTGGTCTTAAGAAATTCCACGTTTGCTTGAGAACAGCAAAGAATCCTTAGTCTTTACTGCTTTATTTACTCACAAAAATCTTTCAGCACAAAAATTGTTTATTGTACTTTTTGTCGGTCCTTGGAGAGAGAAAGTGAGCAAGTGTGAAGATTTAGAAATAAATCTCTGTTACAAATATTCATGACATTGACCATTTCTTTTTACCAGACAAGTGGGGAGACCACAATGACTTATAGTTCTAGTGATTTGGATATAGCATTTATTAAAAGCTATATTTAAAGCTCTCTGTGGGACAGCCACTCCTACTATCTGATTTTATGATTTTAGGACTTGCAATTATAAGGATTTTACCACATGAAAGGGGTTTTGCTTGACTGAACAGTTAATTCTTGTAGAAGCTTAGTCTCACTTTTCAGTTGATAAAGGACCACCAACCAACTCTGTGTATCATCTGCATTCTCAATTTTCCTTTCCTGTGTTTTTCTCACATGTAAATGAGCAACAACACTGATCTAGAAAAGAACATGACATATTAAAAGAAAGGCTACTGCAAAGGTTTTGATTTAGGACAGCTTAGTTCATGAAAGGTATAAAGTGCTTGCTATATGTATTATACTATATGTGTTATATGCTGTCTCCTTACAACACAGTTTTGTCCCATATTCAGATGCTCCTTTCTCTCCTGTGGTCTCCTTTTTTTATAGACTTTGAAATAAGATTTCTTTCTGATTTATATAGATTATTAGACAATTTGGATCTAATTTTATTTCACAAGTAAAACTCTTACTGAACTCTGTACAGGGAGAAACAACTGCCTGGACCATAAAGTTGGAACCCAACTGCATTTTTTTTTAATTTCTTTCCCCATGGTTTCATTTATTCTTCTTTTTTTCTTAAGAAATACTGATGTGTAAATGTGAAAGCACTATGGAAACTATACATTCAGCTTTGTTCAGGTTATGCCTATGTTTTTAAGTTTAACTGTTAATGTTAACTGTGTTGTTATACTGTTGCACTAAAAAGGCTGTGCTTATGTTAGTAAGCCGGGTGATGCAATAAAAAAGGATGTGAAGGCAAAACCATAGCTAATGAGAACCTGACATCCATATTACTTGGGAGCTTTATTGCATTTTTTCTCTAATCTGAGACTCTACAGTAAGTATCCATTGTCAACTGCACTCCTAGGAGTCAGATTCCAGGTTAGTTTAATCCAAAAGTAAACAAATTTGCAAAAGATGATTGGAAAGATGGCCTCAAAAGCTCAATCCCTGATCTGCTAGCTTGCTGTAAATTAAACTTTTTTATATTTAGTAGAAAAGCCTATACTATTATTATTATGAAGTCTGAAATGTGCTTTGGACAAAATACTCTAAAATTTATGAGATCAGATCCTTGGTCCAGGTTTTTGTTCTCATTATTTTGCTACAATTTCCTCAATGATCATACAAGAAATACCATCTTGACTCTGTGCTGCCCATTCTCTCTATTCCAAGGATGGTTTTAGAAAATACAATTAAGGAACTGAAGGTTGCATGACTCTTAAGGAGCAGTAGGGGTGATTTCTCTTAATATGAAAATGGACTAATGCATCTGAACTGGACCATAGAGAACTATATTCTAGGTACATTGATGAAGACCCACTAATCCAGAGGACACTTGCAGAACTGCGTTATATCCCACAATAAGGTGATGTAATTGGAATCCCTTAACAGAATCAATGTGGAAAGGAAGAGCAATTAAGTAGAATCACTTAGGAAAAAATAAATGAGTCTGTTCTTGACCTTCATTTAACAAGAAAGGGACTATGTCACAGCAGCAATTTAGTACAGTAGTTTCTTGCAGAAACCAACACAGATTAGGGCAGAACATAATTCTGAATGAGAAAACATGTAACAGGACAAAATTATTCAGTATTAGATGGCAATTGATGCATGAATTGCAGGAAGGAAGAGGGAGACAAGTGGACTTGCCTTGGAAGAATTTCAAAAAGTAGAAACTCAGGAGACTATTCTCTTAAAAGGTTCCTCCAAGATGGGCTGTTTAAGAAGATGCGGTATGATTTGCATACATCTAAGAGGAGAGAGTAATTTTCTCCCTGTATACTGAGTTGAGTAAAATTTTATATCTCTGCTTCTATTGGTTCAAAAAGAAGTTACTTGTCTCTGCTTTGTTCTCAGGCTAAAGTCAAAACCACAGCACTGCACCACCTACTAAGAAGGAGAAAAATGACTGCTACAGCTGAACCCAGGATACCTGTAGGGCTTGCAGGAAATCCCTTCCTTATTTCCTCCAGAGGAAAAAGGAATGAAGAAAAAGTGTGAATTATTTTCTTTTACTTTTCATTGTAGGCATTAAGCAACTGTGTTGTAATTTCTATTCCTTCAGCTAGTGGAAACAACTGAGACTAAAATGGAGAAAGGGAATCAAACAAGGTGCCAGACAAATTGACTGTGTCTTCCTTCAAAGAAGCTATCAGATCCCAGCTGAAGGATGAATATATGTCTGTCAAATACTTGCCAAACGGTATTTAGCTCACATAATCGCACCCTTTTTTGTACTGTTCCACAAGATTTATAGCTTTTAGTCTCTTCTCCCTAAGCTGCATAGCTAAAATGTATAATTAAGGTTAAATTGGATGAACACCCAGAATATGAAGGCTGCCAGAATGGTTATATCAGGGCAGTTCCCTGGGATACAGAAGTGATGTGAAATGATTCTCTTCTTTCATCATACAATATTTGAAAAAGAAACATTTTTCATATTTCCTTTCCGTGTTTGGAAAAGAAGAGTTTCAGCTATTCAGAAACAGTTCTGTTAAGTCACCAGCTGACAGTTGCTTCACCCTTTTCTGATCACTCACCTGTTATCTCAGACTAACCACATCCTTTTTCACATTTTGCATCTGCAGTAGCCTCTAACTTGCTTTGGAATTGCATCTACTTCACTGTTGGTTAATTTGGAAAATATTTTGTTCAGGTTCAGTGTCTCAGCTTCTGCTGCTGTCTGTGTTTCAGGAAATAACCTGGTTCTGTAGAGCATTTTGAAAAAGCTGTTGTCTGAGAATGGCTGGTAATAAAAGTGCAGTGGATATAAGAATGCACTATAAATCATAGATGTGCAAATAATAAACTGCTATACTGAGCAACCAGCTCCTCAAGATCTTAATATTCCCAGTTTACACTGAGGGTAAAATCAATGAAATATTAAGTCCTTGAAATATGACTTTGTGTTTTCTTCTTTCCTACAATATATCTGAGACAAATCTAACTGTGGGTGACACAGGTTAACATGACTGTTTCTTAGGATGGAAGATCAAACCACACTACAACAGAAAAAAAAAAGACAGACACTAAACCAAAGCAAACACAGAGGTTTTGATTGATAGGGAAATAGCAAAGCGATGATGATGAATGAAAAAGATGATGGGAGAGACAAAAGACTAAGAAAACTTTATTAGTATGAAAGCCACACACGTATCTGTCATCAGATCTGTCATTGCTCTGGTTATTCTATGCTCTCTGTGTTGCACTACAGTTATGACTCCATCAGGCTCTCACTGGAATCTCTCCCTGCCACCACCACCTGCCCTCCTTGAGTGAAGCCATGCCCTGCAGGGTCCAAAACTCAATCACAGATCACATGCGTGACAGGGTGTAGCACTTCTACTATAAATAATTCTGTAGGAAAACAATATTCTGAAATGTTATATTGTATTTCCACAGTATAACTCCTCAGCATAAAACATATATTTCTGTATTGTCCATTTCAATATAGGAAAACACTATAGTCTAGAGCACAGTATGTGTGACTGTATGACTGGGAGAGAAATGTGCAAGACACAGTATGCAAAACTACTAAAAAAGTATTTCAGAAATTATTTGAAGAAAGAATTTTGAAGTTCACAGAAAGATTACACTGGATTTTCACAGAGCTGCATGTATAAATTACTCAGTTAATCTACCAGATGTTGCATCTATCGTATAAATTATCTAGTGCATCTTTTATCTCTTTTTGTCTTTTTTTCCATTTGGCTACTGCTGTTATTCCTATTTCTGATAAGCTGCCTTTACAATTTTCACACTTGCTTGACCTTTTAGATGTTACTTAAAAAAATTTTAAAATCATATAATAGTATCCCCAAAAAGATTGAATTTCATGTTCCTTTATGTGAATGGTTTACACTTAACACACCCAGCATTGCCTTTATTGTCTGAAAATGTAAGAAAAACGAAACTGAACAATTCAAGTGCACCTGCTGTAAAGGCTTCCCTTTAAAATTATATATCATGTCAGTGTGGCTACTACAGCAATAGTCTTTCTTCCAGTGAGAAGACAGTACAAGCAATTTGTTCAACAACAAAGGCGCTTGGGAAATGACTGTTGTAGATTCAGATCTACACTAATTAAATAGAAATCATGTTTAATATAGTGCTTGTAGATATTTTAAAGCCAGCATACTGAGCATACTGAATGTCATAACAATAGCCTGCCTACTTCTACTGCCCATTGCCTTGTACAATGAAGTTTAAGTAGGTGATATTAATAATTGTAGGATGTACCTAGAATAAAGTCCAAAAGTCTCTGTTATGCTCAGGGCTGTACACTCCAGAAAAGAAGGTCTGAGAAATACAAAAGTATTACGATGCATAAGTTCCTTTGTTTTTTCCCTCTGGTTTCTTATTTTGACAGTATGTTTTTGACAGAAGCAGCACAGATTCAGCCTGTTCAAGCTACTTGATGATTCTCAGTGTAAACCCCAATGTTTATCTTACTTAAATTCTGCTAAGCTTAAACTGAAATCTGGGTTGGTATCCTCCATGATTACTGTCAGTTCAGAACAGAGTTTTTTGGAAACAGTTCCACAAAACTTCATTTTTTAAAAAGTTTGATTAGAAAAGAGTATGTTGGTTTGCTTGTTAAATTATTCCTACTTGTTTCATTGAAAATCTTTAGTGCTTCCAATGGTTCGGGCAGAGGAAAATGGATGCCTTGGACTCTTGAATGGGGTTTCTGCTAAGTTGGTGAAAATATGTCTGTACATAACAAAGTTCTAAGCTGCTCAAGCAAGACTTTCCCACATTTGTAGGTAAAGCTTTTTAGAGGCACCATCTGCATGAAGCCCACGTCATCTTTTCACCACATCTACCTGAGGGACAAGCTCTGTGTGCATACATGTGAACGCCATCCTCCTCAGCACAGTACGTCAGTGCCCTTCTGCAACTGAAATGGGTTTTGGTGCTAGTGCTACCACTGTGCTGGGCACAACAAATGAGGGTTAGGAGGCAGTCTCATTCTTGGCATCTTCCCCCTTCCCACAGACTCAGTAAGGTTAAAATCAGGCAGAGGCTGTGTCTTTAGACTGTAAGGTTAAAAACTTTCAATCAAAAAGCTGGAATTTTTAACAGGGTAAATGGGAGCCTCAGTTCTTCAGTTTATTACTTTTCCAGGGATGCTTATAATCCTTTTACCTGTGTTAATTTTGATGCAATATGTCTTTACACAATGATCATGATATGAGCTAGAATTCTGCTCAGACAGGACTTCTACGGTATCATGGAGGAAGGCTATATCTAACAGGTTATTATAGGACTTGGGCTTCAGATTTAAAAATGTAATAATGTTGCTGAGACAGACTTGAGAAATATTAAAACCAGGGCAGGATATTCATCGTGAGATCAGAAGCCAAATAAACCAAATGTATGAGTTTTTTCGGACATTACTACACTTCTGTCTCTATGTCTACTTTACCATGGAGCATATATGTTTTATTATTTTTTAATAATTATATCTATTTGGTCTTCGTAGCAATTCTATACTGAAATTATTTTTATACTTTCTTTAGTTTCCTATCAGTGCTTATTTCTGTGTTTCACAGAAGTCAGAAGTCACAAAGTGAAACATTTGAAAGTTAACATAAGTTTCTTAGTTTCTCCCATTTAGCTGAATCATTTTGGATGGTGTGACCAGAAGTTAGAATACTTCTTGGTGTGTACAATCGCACAATGCAGGCTTTTCTGGTTTTGATTTGGGTTGGTTTTTTTTGTTTAAATACTTTTTTGTAGTAGTATTTTACAAAATTCATAATAAAATCTTGAGATCATTAATAGAATGAATTTTTAGAAAATTTCTGTGTTGGAAATTAATGAGATGATAACTGAAAATTTGAAGAAGCCTTGCTTTCATTCTGCAGCACAACCTGCCACTCCTTCTTCTCTCTGCAGGAGATCAAAAAGACAGGACCAAATCCTCTTAACAGGAAACTCTTGAAAGCATTTTGTCTACTGCAGAAACAACATCCCTCTTTGTTTACTGCTTTTCAAAAATAAGTACCACACATTACAGAAGAAATGTCATATACATACTTGGATATAGATGTTATAGATAGATACAGATACAGATGATAGATACAGACATAGATGATATAGATATAGATTAGATATAGAAATATAGATATAGATGATATATA
>NW_009918185.1:10050-10429 GCF_000696875.1 Nestor notabilis | reverse complement strand
CGGCCCCGGCTTATCCGGTTGTACCGAGCGCTGCCGCCCAGCGCTCCCGCACCCCCGGGGGAGAGCTCGTTACCTGCGCTCTGTGTCCCGGCGCACCAGGGGCCCGCAAAGGCAGAGCTGCGCCGGGCTGCCCTGCGCCTCTGGAGCAGGCACATACCAACGGCAACCCTGGCTCCCTGCCCCCAGTCCCTGCTTTCGGTCCCTACCCTCATCCCTGCCTTATTCCTTACCCTGACTTCCTGCCTTCATTCCCTGCCCTCCATCCCTGCCTCATTCCCTGCTCTCACTCCCTGCCTTCTTCCCTGCTCTCACTCCCTGCCTTCATTCCCTGCTCTCACTCCCTGCCTTCATTCCCTGCCCTCCATCCCTGCCTCCTTCC
>NW_009918185.1:5294-10033 GCF_000696875.1 Nestor notabilis | reverse complement strand
TGCCTTATTCCCTGCTCTCACTCCCTGCCTTCATTCCCTGCCCTCCATCCCTGCCTCATTCCCTGCTCTCACTCCCTGCCTTCATTCCCTGCCCTCCATCCCTGCCTCATTCCCTGCTCTCACTCCCTGCCTTCATTCCCTGCCCTCCATCCCTGCCTCATTCCCTGCTCTCACTCCCTGCCTTCATTCCCTGCCCTCCATCCCTGCCTCATTCCCTGCTCTCACTCCCTGCCTTCATTCCCTGCCCTCCATCCCTGCCTCATTCCCTGCTCTCACTCCCTACCCTCACTGCCTACCTCTGTTCCCTGCTCTCACTCGCTGCTTTCACTCCCTACCCTGCCCTTCTGCATTCATTCATGACCCCCACTCCCTGCCCTCACTCCCTCTGTCCCAAGGCTCTGAAGGCCCCCGCAGCATCCCCATCCCCATTCCCCCATGGAGTAGAGTGGGAATACCGAGGGGACACCAGGGAGCTTTTTTAGCACATGTAACAGTTCAACAGCCACAAGAAACGTCCCCATTTAAGTCTAATCTTTAACCAAAGCGTTTCCAGCTTCGCTTTAGGTCGGGTTTTAGCTCTGCTGCCTGGTTAAACTTTCCCCTCCTGCAGCCGCCCTCAGCCACCTCCCTCTCCCCGGGCACTCCCCTGCAGGAGCCTGCGGTGCTTTGCCCCGGTGTTTGCACTGGAGCTGCTCGGACACGCAGGGCACGGGCAGGAGGGAGAGCGGGGGGGGACGAAGGGTAACGCCAGGGTCTGGGAAGGGGCAAGCAAGGGGCTGCGCTGGGACAAGCAGGGGGACCAGAGGGGGAATCCCGGCATGTCCCGGGGTGAAGGTGCGGGATGGCGGCATGGAATGGCATCCAGGAGCAGCTCCCGGGAGGCTGAGGGGGCTCTTCCCATGGCCCATGGGCTGGAGGGTTGCAGAGACTCGGGGATGCTGTGTTGGGCAGGAGGGGCAGGACATCATCTCCTTCCCACCTTTATTTCACAGCCCGGAGGAGGAGGCGCGGCGGGGAGAGGTGGCACCAAAGCCGTCAGCAGGTAAGAGATGGGGATGTGGGACTGGAGGGGCTGCACTGTGGTGATGGGATGTTCCATGGGGAGCTTCCCTGCGGGGACCCACAGCCCCACAGAACGGGCTTTCTGTGTGAACTTGAGGTGCTCCGGGATGTGGGTGCTGGTGGGGTGATAGCAGGGATTCCAGTCCCTCTGGATGGTGGGCACAGGGACATGCTGTCCTTCTCCCTCTGCCCCTTTTGAGTACAGGATACCACCTCCCCTCCCCATTCCATGGAACCCCTCAGGAATCGTTTGACACATGGGTTTGGGATCTCCCATCGGAACACAGTGACACATCCCCATGGATGCTTGTCTCCCCCAGGCCGCCCATCCTGAATCCAGAAAGCATCACATCGGCCACCCCATCCTACCGCCTCCCCCATGGCGTGTGAGATGTGTCCAGGCGGGATGTGAGGCACCTCCAGGGCTCTCCACAGGGAAGCTGAGCCGAAAACATCCCTTGGAGCTGGATCCTCAACCCACACGATGCTGAGCATCAAGTTACCCCGGCTGCTCAGCATCAACCAAGTGCCTAAGGTCAGAGAGGAGGTTTTCTTCCTCAAGGCTGAGGTTTGGGGGGGTTTTGGGGGAGGATAAGTGGGAGCACTGTGTTCAGTGTCTATTCCCCTTGGGAAGGGCTCAGTCCCTCCATGGGGGACGGGTCACAGCTCTGTCCTTGCAGCAGGGGCCTGAATTATGGTCTCCCTCCTTTTGGCACCCTTCAACCCTCCCCTCCAACTGCCCCCCGTGCCTTGCAGGGGTACCATTTTTTTCGCCCGCCCCGGAGCTCGGCAGCAGATTGCCTCCTCAGCGTCTTCCAGATGACGAATGAGACACTCAACATCTGGACGCACTTTGTGCCTGCCTGGTGGGTACCATCCCCTGGGGCTTCAGCATCCACGGGAGGAGGCGGTGGGTCTCCATGGTGAGACAAAGGAGCAGGGATGGGGACACCCATGGGTGCGGTGCTCTCCTCTGTCCCATAGGTACTTCGTGTGGACCCTGGTGGGGCGGCTGCAGGGCCCGGGGGGCCGGGAGGACCCCAATGCCTGGCCCCTCCTCGCCTACCTCCTGACCTGCTGCATCTACCCGCTGGCCTCCAGCTGTGCCCACACCTTCAGCACCATGTCCACCCGCGCCCGGCACGTCTGCTACTTCTTCGACTACGCTGCTCTCAGCGTGTACAGCCTGGGTAAGGATGGGGGGCAGGCAGAGGTGTCCGTGGGGTGCTGGTCCCCAGCGTGCCAGGAGCTGCAGCATCAGGCTGAACACTGGATGCTCAGATGGGTCCTGCCCATGAGATGCAGAGGTGGAAGCTGCTTGTGTGTAGTTTCCATTCCTCCTCTTCCTCCTCCCTGCAGCCTGGTGCTTGGGAAGAGCAGGTTGGACAGAGCCTTGGAGCAACCTGCTCTAGTGGAAGGTGTCTCTGTCTGTGGCAGAGGGTTGGGACTGGATGATCTTAAGGGCCTTTCCAACCCCAGCCATTCTATGATTCTATGAAGCATCTCTCACACCACCACAAATAGTAATTTGGGGCTGCATTTCAAACTGGGCAGCCCTGGGATGGAGGCCTGGCTCTGGGACACTCTTCAGTCCTTGTAGTAAAGTGAATAAGGGTAAAAACCACATTAAAGACAAACACTGTCAGTGGAGCTGGTGGCACCTCACTGGGGACAAGCCCAGGGTAAGCAATAGCAGCAACCCGGGTCTTTGCATGTCCCAACGTGCCTCTGGTTCCTCATGGACAAGCATCTGCAGGAGCTGCTTGTTGGAGCGTCTCCTGATGCTCCCTTTGGCCGCTTCACTGCTCTTCTACGTCCATTCATCCCTCCCTTTCCTGAGGCCAAACGCAAGCTCAGAGGTTCACAGCTGCTCCCCTGAGGATGCTGAAGGTGCTGGAGGGACCGGAGCTCACGGGGCTGCTCCTGTGTTCCCAGGATCCGCGCTGGCCTACTCGGCGTACATCTTCCCAGCGGGGTGGGTCGACAGCACCTTCCACCACTGCTACGTGCCCATCGCCGTGTTCAACACTGTCGTCAGCACCAGCCTGTCCTGCTACTCCAGGTAAGCTGCTGCTCTACCTCTGTGGATGCTGCAGCACGATCAGTAACTGGCATTAGCAGTGAAGGGTTTCGATTACAACGATGAGCCTTGAGTTCAGGAGGGAGGGATAAAAGGGACGTTTGGGGTGGGAAAAGTGTTGCCTTGTTGGCACTGGGAGAGTTTGATGATCAAAAATGCAACATGAATGAAGCAGGTTTGATTTGTGGAGGTTCAGAAGGTCACTTCCCATGGTGCTGCCTGGCGGGAGAACGCGTGTCTGTGTGTCTGTGTGTGTGTGTGCAGGTGTGTTTACACGTCTGTGTGCTTATACACGGGTGCAGCAGGTTTGCAGGGGGAACCGCAGTGTTCCTGCACCATTCCCAAAGCACGAGCAGCTCCGGGTGCGCAGGAGTTTGTTCCTGGCTGGCATTAGACAACTTGTTTGGAATAGCTCGAACAACCGCTGGGCTGGCTGCCTGTGCTGCATGTGGTGCTAGACCCCTGCCTGCCCAGGGCTCACTTCACTCATGGGAGAGCCCTCCCTGAAGGCCTCCTGTGTGTCCCTGCACCAACAGGCAGTTGCTGTGCAGAATGGTCAATCCCTGCTTCCACGAGCGCCGTGAACCACTTGGCATCGCTCCTGCCCTCCATTCTGTGCTTTGGGGTGCCTCTGGCTGTGGTTGCTCATCACATAACCCCGGGGGTCTTTCCTGCCTGTGCCCCCAGCACAGGGCTGTGTTTGGATGCTGCTGCGCTGGTAGGGGTAAAGATGCCACTGCAGGGTGCGATGCGTCGACACGTCTCTGAGAGGAGAGTGCTGAGCTCCCGGTATTCCTGAGAATTCCTGTCTGTTGAGTGCAGGAATATCCTCTCACCTTTTGGTCTGTGGTTACTCGCTGGAGTAACTCCCTGGGGTGAAAGATTAGTACCTACCCTTGGCATTACAGAGTGGTACTGCAAAGTGAAGGATCTCTCTCGGATCTCACAGTGCATGATGCCAGTAGGGGCTTGTGTTCTTTCCTTATATTCCTCGTTTCTTTCCTTCTTTTTGCCTCTTTTCCCTCTCATTGTCTCATGCATCTCTATTGTCTCATTAGAGGGGCTTAGCAAACTAAGCTCACTGCCCGTGCGCTAATCCTGGTACTCACCACGTGAAGATAACTCTTAGGAAATAATCAGCAACTTGAGATGAGTCCCAGGTTAATTTGGATTGTTTTAAAGAACAAATATTGATCCACATTTTGTCAGCATCTCCCTGTCAGTACAGGTTCAAGCCATTCCCCTCGTCCTGTCCCTACATCCCTTGTCCCAAGCCCCTCTCCAGGTTTCCTGGAGCCCCTTTAGGCACTGGAGCTGCTCTAAGGTGTCCCCTTCAGGAGCCTTCTCTTCTCCAGCTGCCCCAGCCCAGCTCTCTCAGCCTGGCTCCAGAGCAGAGCTGCTCCAGCCCTCGCAGCATCAGCCCAGCACAGGGGGGTAGTTCTGGGCTCAAGTTGAAGCTGTGTCACGGGGAGCTCCTGGAGCTGTGCAATGGGTGGTGGTGCTGGGAGGGACCTGCCCGGGCACAGCAATGCTGCCGGGGCTGCTCCACAGCCGCTCCCTGGGCTGGGCTCCGCGGGGGGCCGGGGGCCCTCGCGCG
>NW_009918185.1:0-5240 GCF_000696875.1 Nestor notabilis | reverse complement strand
GGACCCAGGCTGGTGCTCACACCGGCGGTGCGGGGTTACCTGGACCTGGCTGAGCTCCTGCGCCGCAGCCAAACGCAGCAGCGGAGCACGCTCAGCCTCTCGATGTGCCCCAGCAAGGTCAGTGTTAATGCATGGGAGGCTGCAGCGCCGTGATTTGGCAGGGATTGCCATGGGGCGTCTGAAGGAAGGTGCTGATCTGTTGATCTTAAGGTTATTTCCAGTCCAAACCGTTCTATGACCCCTGTGAAAGCAGAGAAACCTGAATGGGCTTTTCACGCTGAGGACAGGGCACACATGGACTCTGCTGCATCTCAAGCCATCTGCTGTGAAGAGGGCGCTGTGCTGGGGTTACGGTGGCTCTGGGCAAAGTCCTACATCTCCTCACTGGGATTTCCTGCACAACAAAATGCAGGATATTATTCCCTGCCCAGACATGCACCTTCCTCCTCATCTACGGTAGGACTGTAACCAAGAGGCTGCTGCTTCCATTAGAACAGTGATGTCATTAAAAAGTAACTTGTTTAATTCATTTCGGTTGTGACTTGGGTAACTCTCTCGGTGCATTCTCTGCAACAGCAATCACCAAGTCCTGGCAGGGTGTAAAAAAGCAGGATGCTGCCACATTTCATGCACTTCAGCCATAAACTGTGATACAGCTTAATTAACAGTGATAAGCACAGCCCGAATGCTGCATTATCTACCAAGCCTTCCAAGCCAAGGCAGATGTATTCTCCCTGATTGCTGGGCTCAGAAAGCTCAGATTCAAACCCAAGAGTGAAAACTCAGTTGCAAACCTGACAGAGGGGAGGTTTAGATTAGAAAGAGGAAATAATTCTTCCCTGTGAGGGTGGTGAGGGGCTGGCACAGGTTGCCCAGAGAAGCTGTGGCTTCTACATCCTTCCTCCCCAGCTCAAGGTTCAGCCACATGAGCTGAAGGTGGTCCCAGCTTTAACACCTTCAGCAGACAAAGCCCTCGCTGCTCCGGCTGAATTCAAGGTGTTGATGGGAGGGTGGATGTGCAGTGCCTGCGCTGCAATCCCAGCAGTGGAATCCAGAGGAATGGAATCCAGCCCTTACATCAGCCTAACCCGCAGTGCTGTGCATGGGAGTTACCTCCTCTGTTTCCTCTAGGTTTCTGGAGGTGGAGCGGCCCATGTTCAGCAAGGCTTCCCGCATCCTGGCCTTCGCGTACCCGTACCTCTTTGACAGCATCCCTCTCTT
Source organism: Nestor notabilis (assembly GCF_000696875.1). NCBI lineage: Eukaryota > Metazoa > Chordata > Aves > Psittaciformes > Psittacidae > Nestor > Nestor notabilis. Next base: position 4,019 of record NW_009918185.1, on the reverse strand, counting down.
CTACAGGGTACGGCTCCCTGTGGTCACAGCACCAGGATGGTGGCTCGCTGCAGGGTTGGGAATATCAGCTGCTACATCTTCGCCTGAAAATATTTGGGGAAATATTCCTTTTTCAAAAGGAAAACAAACTCCGGCAGGAAAAGGGATTGGGTTGTTTTTTCCTGCACCTATTGATAGGCAGATTCCTCCCACTTCAAAGCGCCGCGCTCCCACTTTGCCCAGGCTGGAAAGTTACTGCCTTAGAAAGCTGCCAGTTTTCCAGGTCCTCAGCTGGAGCAGGGTGGGAATTTTGCTGCAGTGAGGACTGAGGATGGGACGTGTGGGGCTGGGATTTGCGTGAAACCATGATAGGTGTTGTACTGAGCCCTGGGCCCTGCCCTGGTGCTGCCTGATGGGCAGCCAGAGCTGCTGGGGGCTCGGGGAGCAGCTCTGCCTCCTTTAATGTGTTGTTTTCCTCTTCCTTCTCCACGGTCCCCCTGTGTGGACACCTCTTTAATGCTGCAGTTCTACCTGTGCATGGCAGAGAGCTGCACAGAGGCTGCAATCCCGGTCCATTACAAGCACACTGCCTTTGCCTTCCTCACTTGCTTCATCTTCGCCAGCCATCTGCCAGAGCGACTCGCGCCAGGCCACTTCGATTATATCGGTAAGTGCCAAAGGGTGAGTTGGAATTGTTTCCTCATTATCCGTGGGGAGAAAGCACATTAATGCATGAGTGACTCCCAGAGGTTGTAATTAATTCCCTGCTGGGGATTCAGTGTGTGATTTTACACACGAGATAGAGCAGTCCTGCCTCGACAAAGCAGGAACAGCTCCAGAAACATGCTGGTTCCAAAACGTTTCAGAGGGTTTCGTGACCACAAAACACTCATTTCTTATGCAAAAGGCCTCACCTCTGGCACAGCAGTGCGTCAGGGCACTGCAGGAGCCAAGGAGACTGGGTGGCAGTGCGAGGGTCTCCCTTGTTGTCCCCATTACGCCATACCCAAGCACAGTGATCCTTAGAGCTGCCAGGACTGCAGCAGTGAGCTGCACATCCCTCATTCCCAGCTGCATTTTGGAGAGGAAGATCCCTGTGCTCTGGAGGCACGAGGGGAAAAGCCACAGAAATTAGTATTTAAAAGATTTAACGGCACTAGATGCCAGGCAGAAGGTCCCGGAGCCCTCCCCGTGGTGTCCGAATGAAGCCCAAGGCGAGAGGAGCCCTTGGTGAGTGCTTTGGCTTTGCTGCAGGGCACAGCCACCAAGTTTTCCACGTCTGTGGGATCATCGGCACCCACTTCCAGATGGAAGCCATCATGATGGACATGGCCGAGCGGCACGACCGGCTCCTGCCCTCCTCGCTGCTTCCCTCCTCCCTGCAGACCCTCGGCTCCATGGGCATCTGCATGGCCATGAACCTGGCTGTCATCGGGCTCTGCTCCGCGTCCCTGCGCTTCATGCCAGAGCCTCTGCAGAGAGAAAAGCCACACAGGCATTAGCCTTCGGGTCTAGATGGTGTTGATGCTGCTCCAAGGGACGGACCCCAAACAACCGGTGGATGGGTGAGGAGTTTATTCACCTACACTCTCTGAGGAAAGGTGTATTGAACATTTTCTCGAGGGGAAACCATAATTGCACTGGTTTCTGTACATATAGCTTCAAAGCTGGGGACAGATGATGAAATGCTCTTAATCAAATTGCTGTTTCAGTACAAGATGTATTTAAAATACTCATAACTTCTTCTATCAAAGGGAAATAAGTGCTAAGACTTCCCAAAGCAATAGGCATTCCCCAGGTCTGCCTTACGGAGCAATCAGGGAGGCAAGGGAATGGGGGCAACACATCTGGTCACACGTCTGTCCTTGTCATCGGCTTAAACCAACAGCCAAGCCTCCATGGTGAAGGCACGACCAATGGCTCTCTGTGGGGCTCCTTAACTAAGGTTTTCACCTTGAAAGTGGCATTATTTTGAGCTTAAAACCTCAAATACCTGTTACACAGCCTTACACTAACCCCAAGTGCCTGACATGTGGGATTGAGACCAGAGTTTGGCTACGTTTTAAATTCAGCTATTTTTAATCATGACCCAAAAAGAGTAATTCTAAGAGAACTCTCCATGGGATGTTCCTTCAGAATAGCCTCATTTTGGGTCCAATTCTGGTGCTTAGGTAAATCCTAGGAAATGAATGTCCATGGGGGAGCTGAGCTCCTGCCTGCAGTTGCCCGGTGGCTGATGGAGCCCCAGAGCATGGGGGGCACTGTCCTTCCCTCCCCGTACAGACACCTCTGTCCTGGTCATGGGCAGGCTCCTCTAACCTCATTTGTGGCAGCAAACATGAATGGAGGAAGAAACACCTGCACCCATGAGGTGAAGAGGTGGAATTCCTTCCAGGCACAGTTCTGGGACAAGCGAATAGGGTGGGGGTGCCGGGGAAGAACCAGACATCCCCATTAAACACGAGCTGAGCGAGAAGCAGGAGCCTGTGCAGTGCAGAGCCTGTGCTGTGTTGGATGAAAGGCAGGATTTGGGGTGGCTGATGCATGGAGGGGGGGTGTCAAAACCTGTCCTTTTAAAGCATTTCCAGAGTTAGACCTCGGCTCGCCCAGCAACGTCCCCGTGCTCTGCCCTCCTCCTGGCTCTCCTTGCTGCTGAGTCTGGGGTTTGCAAGGAGAAGCAGAGCACAGGGACAGAGCCTGGAGGTGCCGGGTGGAAGCTGTCACCTTGGATTTACCCAACACTGCACACGAGGCACAGGAACGTGCGATGCAAGGACGACTGCTGGGGAACAGGATCAAGCTCCTTGATAATCATAGGGGTGTGCCATTTGTTGTGTGTGTAATTGCCTCTATCGAGCTCTAATTGATGCACTTTTGAGTGACAATACAATGGCTCATTACACCTATCACGGGATAAAGAAGTCTTTTTGAGAAATAGCTTTCTTTTGAAAGCTGACCAAGATTTATATTAATATTTATAAGCACTGGAACATAATTGTTTATTCAACAGTTTTATTGCATTAAAAGAGAAAACTAATATAACTCTCGCACTGATCCACATCAGCCTGATCTGTATAGTGCCATAAAAATGCTGCCTGTGGAAATCAATCACTCCAGAGATAATTGCTAATAATTGCAAAGCTTATTTACCTGGTGTGCTCGTGTGACTGGGATGGAATCTGGCTCTGCGTGCGAGACATGATCTAGAGGCTGTACAATTTACATCAATCCTTACACAGCTTTTCTTGGTTGTTTCACTTTTGGATTTGGGAATTCCTCTCGTCCTCTTCAGGTGAAACTATTTGTAGGACAACTACATTGGAATGTATTACACTGTATTTTCCATCACTGTTATCCCTCTGGATCCTGCAGCGCTTTGCAGGGACCCTTTGGCACATACTGGATGAGTGAATGTTTGCTCTTGAAGCAGCCAGATTTCTTCTGCAGTTGGAGACGGGCCTTCAAAAATCTACTGAATGTACTAAATTATATTCACATAAAGAAATAAAAACTCTGTGTCAAATTGTTACGAGTAAATAAGACAGGGTATTTATTTATTGTGTGTGTGTGTGTGCACCCAGCCCACGGCAAATCCCAAACAGAACTATTGCCGCCTTCTGCCCAAGAGCTCAGCTCAGTCTCCCCTCTGGCAGGTTCAAGCCATTCCCCTTGGCCTGTCCCTCCATCCCTTGTCCAAAGCCCCTCTCCAGGTTTCCTGTAGGTCCCCACAGCCCCATCTCATCCGGTTTAGGGTGCGGGGTGCGGGTGGTTGTGACGGTGGGAGCGCTCCTGGGGACACCAGGTCCCTTTTGGCTGTTTGAGTCCTTGATGCGCGCTAGGAGAGCAGTAAGAAACCCAAGTGTTTCAGTGTAGTGCAAATCCCTGTTTGTAAGTGGCCCAGAGCAGCGGCTCCTCTCTGCTGGTGGGCACAGTGCAAACCTGAACACAGCCTGGTGGGATTTCTTTGGATTTACTCTTCTTTTTTCCCTTAAAGGGGTTAAACTTACCCATTTAATCAATTCGCACTAGAACTGAGAACT
>NW_009918184.1:2779-4054 GCF_000696875.1 Nestor notabilis | reverse complement strand
CCAGGGCAGGCTCAAGTCCCCCAGAACCTCCGGTCCGGCTCCCACTGCAAGTCTCCCCAGCCAGGTTTTCCCCACTTGTGCCTCTTGCCGAGCACCCAGCCAGGCACCCCCTCTCACAGACTTCCCGGGTTTGGGATTCCCCCCTTGGAGCTACACCAGCCCCAGCCCCTTCCAGCCCCCTTGGCCCCCACACGTAGGCCACTGCACATGCATGTGTATATGTTTGTACACATGTGCCCATTGCATGTGCTTGCAGGACTGCGGAGGGCACATGGGTGTGATTCTGCAGGTGCTGCCGAGTGTGACCCCAATGGGAAGCATGCCCTGGGATGAGCCTTGCCCCATGGGTTGCCCCTTCCCTGGTGGTTCTCTGTGGACAGGGGGAAGAGCTAACCCCCATGGGGGACTTGCCATGGGTCAGCAAGGAGAGAGCCACCTTGAGTAGCCTCAGCATTCCCCCAGAGCCCTGTTTGTGTCCCCTTTGCACGTCCCAGACCCACATTGGCCCTTTCCACCTGCATCTTCTGCTGCCAGGACAGTGATTGCACTAATTGCCATTGGTGCCCCTGGGCAGCCTCACCTGGGAACCCCCATCAGGGTCACCTGGGGCTGAGGGGCTATTTAAGCTTATTCTGGGGCTGCTTCTTGTCTGAGTTGTGGGTGCAGCTCTGGTTCCTGGATCTGGTTAGCTCCTGGACTTGGAGTGATGCTGGTGGCAGTGGCTGGTTGGAGAGGACCACCCTGTTATGGAGCAGCCCTGTTCCTGCTTCTCCCTTGCATCCAGGCCTCGCTGCTTACCTGGGTGTATTGGGTCGTGGCAAAGCCTGAGCCTTGTGTAGGAATGGCACCTACCAGCCCCCTGAGAATCCCACTCTGGGCATCTCAACAGGGCAAGAGTGGGATTTTTACAGACAGCACTGTGCTCCATCTCTTCCATGGCCTGAGATCCTGTTGAAACGTGCTGCAGAAGAGCATCAGCTGGGCTGGTCCATGCTAGAGGGCAGGTACAGCTATTCTGGGAAAGCTCAGCCATGCCTTTCCCTTTGTACCCCGTTCTGCAGAACGCTGCTCCCCACCATCCCCTCTCAAAGCAGAGATGGGGAGGGACAGGGCAGTGGTGCCTGCTCTCCTGGCAAGGCAGTGAGCGCCTTTATTCCTGCCTTTGCTGGGGAACCAGCTTGAACTTTTTCATGTAACCACTTCTGCTCCCGCGAAAAGCGCCTGCGAAAATAGGCGAGAGGCCCACGCTGAGATGTGCCCTGCTTTTCCCACTGC
>NW_009918184.1:348-2748 GCF_000696875.1 Nestor notabilis | reverse complement strand
CCGCCACGCCCCGTTCCCGCTGCCGGGGGCGGGGACAGGCAAGCCATGGCACGCGCGGGGCTGGGGGTGAGCGGGAACGGGAGCAGATGGGCTGTGTGGGATGTAAGCAGGGCTGGTGCCGCACTCCAGGAGAGCTTCCAGCCTGGCAGGCTCCTGGGAAAGGCTTGAAAGGGGTCACCCTGGGAACAGCCTCGCTTCCCCCACGCCTGTACCCATACAGTGCCTTGCACACTAGGGAGCTGCTTGACTTGGCTATGGGATTGGGGGATCTCTGTGGGGCTGGCTGGGGTTTTGGGGGTGTGTGGGAGGGACCCTCCACCTAGGAGGAGGGCTGGGTTCATGCCAGCACAGCTGGGCTGTAGTGGGACAGTGCAGCACTATGCCTCCAGGCACCACATCTCTCTGGGACATCTCCAAGTCTCTGTCTCCCCGTGGGTACTGCTGGTCACCCCTGGGATGGGGGGAAGGGCACCAGGGACCTGAATGTGGTGGGGGTGCAGGAGGGACCCCACCCTCGCCCCTCATGGTGAGCCAGACCAAGCACCCTCCTTCCCCCGGCTCTCATCCCACCTGCGTTATCCACCTTTTAGCAGCCACATAATCTCCTTTATCGCTTCCTTTGCAGCCTTTTGTCTGGCACAAAGGCAGCTCCAGCGGCTGTGGGAGTGGGAAGCTGGTGATTCTTCCTGCCCTGGCTCCTTAAAGCTGGGCCACAGCCTCGGCCTGGGACACCTGGAGGTGATGCAAGGGCTGGGAGCTGGCCGTGACCAGTGCGGTGGGTATGGGGCCAGGCAGGGGGCAAGCAGACAGGCTCCCAGCTGCAGTGGGGCTGGTGATAAAGATTGTGCTTCACTGCCTGGCCTCAGGTTATGCTCGGGGAGCCCACCAGTGCCTGCTGTGACCCAGCCCCACAGCTGGATGCTGCCCCTGAGCCCTGCACCCTTGGTGGGGATTAGGGTGACAACTCTGGTTGCTGTGATGGAGGTGAGGGGTTTCCCTGCAGTCACTGGTGCTTCAAGTGGTTTTAGAGTAGAGAAATGCCCTGTGTGTGGTGGGGCATGTTCTGCTCTGGCTCTGCAGGGACCCCCAAGCAGCTGGAGCTGGACTGGATGGGAGCGCTGGGTGGTCCCTGAGGCCTGACGGGGATGGAGTCAAGTGACCTGGCAGGGAGCGGCTGGATCACAGAGGGCTCGGATGAGGTGGGAGGCATCAGCCACCATACCTGGGGCTTTCTCTGCTACAGGTCTGGGAGCTCACCAGTGCCACCACTGGGGCTGGTGCCACAGGGCTGGTGGCTGCAGAGGCGTGCCTGGGGGCCGGCTCGGGTGCCTCCATCTGTGCTGCTTCCAGTCCTGCCAAGAAACGTGAAATGGCATTTCTGCTCCACGGTGGTGGCAGCCAGGGCCCAGGGGCCTTGCAAAGTGCCAACTCCCTGCTGCCAGCACCGCCGTGCTCTCAAAGCACCCATCCCCAGGCTGGTGAGGGACACTAGCAAAGGTCATTGGCAAGGGCAGGGTTGTGTCCATCCTAGGCTGCTGCTGCTGATGCTCAGTAGCCAAAGCCTAGATGGAGGTGCTGCTGTGTATGCTGCCTGTGCTCCTTTGCACAGGCGTTTTGGGTGAGTGGAGATGCACTCCCAGGCTGTGTGCAGGTGGTGGGGATGGCCAAACCTGCTGATGGTTGTGGCCCTTGTCACCATAGTGAGGAGGTGGTGGGGGACAGGGGACAGGCATCCTGCTCAGGAGCTGTGAGTCAGCCCAGGGCAAGCATGCAAGAGCGCTGTGTTCCTCACCCTCGGCTGTCCCTCCCCATAGCTGGTGATGTGGGAAGATGAGGCTAAAAAGCCCTCCCTGGAGGCACAGTGCCTTCCTTTCCAAGGGAGAAGGGCTCGAGCCTTTGCAGGGCAGCCAGCCAGCAGGTTGTCAGCAGTGAGATGAATTTGTCTGTCTTGGTGCACAGCCTGGCTTCGGGAAGCAGGTGCTCCCGAGGGGGCTCCAATCGCTAAGTTGGGGCAGGTGGAAGGTGGGTGGCACTGTACCCATCCCTCACACAAGCTGCCCAGGGCACAGCTGCAGTCCTGGTGATGCCAGGGCTGCACCTGAGCAGATGGAACATCCTCAGCACTCTGTCCAGGGTAGGGTCTTTGTTTGTGGAGGGTTCCCTGCCTAGACCCAAACAGCCCTGCTGGGGCGTGAGGTTCCATCCTTGTCTGTCGCCACATCTCGGTCACCATGACAACAGACAGGGAGACAGGCGGGAGTGGGTTGGCAGCCCTGGGGGTGTGGATGGGGCCATGGCCATGGGCTGGCACTCACAGGCACTCTGCAAGGTGCGTGGGTCCCTTTTGGGCCCTGCATGGTGGGGAGGGAGGCTGGGCAGAGCTCAGTGCAGGACTGCGAG
>NW_009918184.1:0-312 GCF_000696875.1 Nestor notabilis | reverse complement strand
TTGCGGCAGGGGTGTGCGGGCTGAGGCACGGCTGGACAGCCCCTGTGCTGGGCGGTTTGGCACGGCCAGGCTTTGGCTGGTGCTGAGCTGAGCGGTTGAGTCACGCTGCTGCCCAGCACCGTGCCAGGCAGGGCTGCTCAGTAAGGTCCAGGCCACCGCACAGCTGGTGGCTCCCCCGGGGTGGCAGAGACCTGAGGAGGGGTGTAGGGTAGGGCTGTGCCCCACCGTGGGGTGGCACCCTCCCTGTGTGCAGGGGATGCGTTCCCTGGGCCACTGTGGTACCCCTGTGGACAGAGGGCAGCAGGTGGCTGC
>NW_009918183.1:6860-7625 GCF_000696875.1 Nestor notabilis | reverse complement strand
AGTGGGGCAGAGGCCAAAGACTCCCATCTCCACCCGGCCACCAGCAGCACAGGCCCAGGAATGTCCCATGGGCTGGTACCCACCCTATGGCCAAGAAGGAGCTGATGGGACAAGGGGTGCTCACCTGCATGCTGTAGGGCTGGTAGCCCATGGAGACCGACTGGGTGCCCATGTAACCCATGGCACCCGACTGAGGGGCTTGGGAGATGGCCGGGATGCTCTGTGACTGTGAGGCCGCGCTCTGGGGAGGAGCAGCTGGTGAGAAGGGGTGCCAGCAGTGACAGCTCAATTCAAACCAGCACCCAGGACCAGCAACACTCCCCATGCTCCACTGGAGACACTGCAGCATCTTCCCTGTGTGCCATGGGGAGCCCAAACCAGCCCTGACCCCAACCCACTCTCACTGTGAAAGCTGCAGCAGATCCAGACATGTGTCCAACTGGCCCTTCCTCGCTCCAAGAGATCCCATTGCGGGATCCCTGAGCCCTGCAGAAAGCCCCAGCCCTCACTTGCCTGGTAGCCCTGTGTTGAGGTTGGCTGGTAGGATGAGTATGCAGGGGTGGTGGTGGGCACCGTGGGGCCCTGCTGCACTGCCTGCCCGCCGCCTGCCCCTGCCTGGTACATGTAGGCATTCACCATGCTGGGATCTGGGGCAGAGAGGCAGAGATTGAAGCCATCACCTTGCACTCAGCCTCCACCCCGGTGTGCTCAGCTGGGCACGTACCTGTCCCTGCGACGGGCATGGCAGTGTATGGCCCCGTGCCC
>NW_009918183.1:6060-6737 GCF_000696875.1 Nestor notabilis | reverse complement strand
GGAGCTGTTGAGGGAAGAGAAGCAGCTCTAGGCCACGTCCCCTGGGACTGGGCAGGAAGGCTCTGGCCCTGCAGACATACTTGGGCATAAGGCAGGGAAAAGGCTGGCATCTGGGCTCGCATCTGGATGGTCTGCTTCTGCTGTTCCAGGCGCATCTGCCTCTCCTTCTCCTGCTCCTGCAGTCGCTGGATGGCCAACTGACGCTGCATCTCCAGGTATTCCTGGGGGAACAGGGCAGGGGTAGCTACAAGCTGGGATGCTGCAGCATCCCCCGCTGCCAGGGCAAGAGAAGCCAACAGGCCTGGGGGCAGACGTGCCCCAAATAACCTGGAAACGCTTCCCTGCCTCACCTGCTTCTTCTGCCTCATGATCTCCAGCTTCTGGGCCAGCTGGATCTGGCGCTGGCGCTCTGCCTCCTCCGCTGCACGGCGCAGCTTCTCCTGGTGCTCCTCCCGCAGCGCGTTCAGGGCCCCACGCGCGTCCCGGATCTGGGCCAGTTTGTCCTGCAGGCCCTCGTAGTACACTGGGGGGGGAAGAGACGCCTCAGGGACCTGCTTGGGGCACAGCACTCCAACTGCCCTGTGCACCAAACTGCCTGCTCTCCATAGAGGCTCCATCCTGGCAATGCTGACCCCGGTGCTGGGGAAAGCCCCGGCAGCCACCCCAAGACACCGTCC
>NW_009918183.1:0-5819 GCF_000696875.1 Nestor notabilis | reverse complement strand
CGCCATTCTGGTACTGCTGCTGGAAGGACAGGGCAGCCCCTCAGCTCTCCGGTGCTGACAGACAGCAGCAAGCCTGCAGCGCCCCGTCACCGGGCTGCACCAAGGAGCCGGGTGCTCCTTGCCCCTCAGGGGCTGCCCGGCACACGTCCAGGCCCCCTCCTACCTCCACGACACCGAGCGGGGCAGGATGGGCCTCCCCAGGCTGGGCAGCCGGCTCCGCGACAGACAGGGGTGCTGATGGAGTGGGGCTCTTGCGAACCTCCTCTTGCTTCTTCTCCCAGTAGTTGCGGTTCAGGTACCGAGCCAGCTGCCATGGAGAGAAGGAAGATCAGCATCGTGCTCCACGGGGAGTGAGCCTGTGCCATGGAGTGGTAGCACCTGGCTCCTTACCTCCGGGTCAAAATCCTCAGCCAAGGGAGCAGAGGAATTCTGGAAACAGACAAACAGGGAAACGTGGTTCAGAGAAACAGCAGACTTTCAGCTCCCACATAATGTCCTGCTCAGACTTGGCCAGGGGCAACCCAGTGCTGAGCACCAGCAAGAGCCTGGAAGGGGTCAGCCACCTCCTCCTGTGTGAGTGCAGACCTTGCTGACAACACAGCAGTGCTGTGAAAGAGCGAGGGGCTGAACAGGGCAAATCTCTTCTGTCAGAGCAGGGACTCAGCCTCACACAAACAGGGCAGACTCAGGACAGGGACGCAGCCCGTGTCCACCTGAATCACGTTCAGGGGCTGCCAAGAACATACCACGGGCGGGGAGTAGAGCGTGCTGACCGGGGGAGCCGAGGACGTGACAGGAGCGGGCTCAGCCTTCGGGTACATGGAATAGGTTGTTTTCTGCCTCTGCAAAACAGCAAAACCAGACAACTTGGGGCCTGCCCAGGCTCTGGTCAGCAGCAGACAGGGCACAGCAGGGGGGTGAGTTCCAGGCATGACAGACCCAGCCTCACACTCTGCACAGTTCCCACAGGCCAGTGTGTCCCTGGGCTTGCAGCTTGGGCACAGCTTGCTTCCAGGATTTGGGACTACAGCACACGCCTGGCTCCACTGTCACTCCCTCATTCCGCAGGCCCTGTGACTCACTCACACCAGACGTGCCCAGGATGTTACTGCACACTGGGAGATGCCCAGCCCATCACCCCCCAGCAGGGCACAAACCATTCTCTCCTTCTCCTCGGCCTCTGACTGAGACAAGGCAATAGCGAGCTGCAGCTCCTCCTCCTCTTGCAGCGCTGTCTCATCACGCTTTGGAGGCAGCTGTGAGCAGGACGAAGAGCTGGTCAGTAACGGGACACCAAACAGGTCAGGATCACTACAGCACCCATAGGCAGCCACTCACCTGGGACTGCTGAGAGAGGGGACTGGTCAGGTACTCGGGGGGCAGCTCAGAGGTGGCAGCAGCTTTACCCTCAGCTTTCCTGTAGTCAGAAGGAGGTGACAGTGCAGGCTGAATGCTCCTTCCTCTGCACCAGAGCCCCAGCACTGCATAGCACTGCAGCTGAAACCCCCATTCCCAGGAGGACGGGAACCCAGTCCAGTATGGGGAACCCTCACTCTGCTCTGCTCAAAGCTTCCCCCTCACAGGCCCAGCTGCTGCAGGCAAAGAAACACACCACAAAGGGTACTGACTTGTTGAGATGCTCGTAGCAGGGCTCGCAGACCCTCACTTCCTTCTCAATCCCGAACTTTGGGATGGTGGAATACTTGGAAGAGCACTTCCCACAGAAGATCTGACCACAGGCCCTGCAATGATGCTGCAGAGGATGGGAGACGACAGTGTGGCCGCCACACCCCCCTCCACCAGCCACACACTCCTTCACCAGACACCACCACTCAGGCACTCTTGGCGTTTCCCCGTCAGCAGCCAGGGAACACAGCCCAGCCCCAGCAGTTCCCGCAGGCTCAGGGAGTCCTGCACGTCCCTGGGGGCTGTGCAGGACCAGGGAACCTGGCGGGGTAGGAGCAGCACCCACCTTCCGTGTCACAACCCCAAACTGCACTCGACATCGGTGGCACTCCTCAGCATCCACCCAGTCCGGAGCCTGGCCGGGATAAGGAGAATTGGGTCAGGAGGGGCAAGAGCCTCAAGGAGGGCATCTCCACAGAGCCGCTCAGGAGCTCCTATAGCTAACCAAGGTGCTCTCATGAACAGGGGGGACTGGAAGCATTTGCAGCTCAACAGGAATTACTGATCCCGACGTTATCCCCTCTCATGTTCCTAGAGACTGGGATGCTTTGGGCAGCAGTGCTGCGGGGAGCCACTGAGCAGGGCAAGATGAGAGCAGACCAGCTCCCTGTCCTGGTCACTCTCCCCTCCGTCAGGAATTTCTAGGTTAAACCAGGAGCCCAGAACTGCCCGTGTGGCACCAGGAGCTCTGTGCCCCCAGGCTGGGCTCTAACCTGCACGGAACGGAGAAATGCAGGAGCTGAAGGTTCAGTAGAAGGGGACAGGACAGTGAGGTCTGTCCCACAGCACCAACTCCCTCCCCAGCAGCACAACTCACCCGTTCTGCTGCGAACATGGCATCGCTCTCCTTGAACTCCGGGAATACGTGACCTGGGGGGAGGAGAGCGGGAGCATGGACCTGTCCTGCAAGCACTGAGGAAAGCCTGGGAGGATGGAGCCAGCCCACTGCAGAGCCCTTCCCAGAGGACACCCTGACTTCAGGCCAGTTTCCTGAAGCACACTCGCAGCACCTCATTGCCAACCCTCAGCTGCCAGCTGGGCTGATCCAGGGGCAATGGGGCTGTTCTCTCCCTGCAGTGGGATTCAGTCACTTCAAGAGGTTCATTTAGTACCAGGACACCAAGAAAAACCTCAGTATTGCAAATCCAGACTTTGCTAACAGCAGGCAGGGTCCTGACAGCCCTTCCTTCTCCTGCAAAGCTCCAGAGCAGAAGCTGCTTCGCCAGTTGTGCACCCACCTTTGCCCACAGAGTCCTCACCTTCAACCTTCATTATCTGATAGGTGTCCTGCACCACCTTGTACTTGGGCTCATTGCGGAAGGCGTGAGCCCAGGCCTGGATAAGGTACAGGATCTTACTGCGGACACTGGTCTCCACTTGCCTCTGCAGAAAGGGAGGAGAAAACAAATCTGAGAAAAAGACCCTGAAACCTGAAGGCTGGTGTGAATCTGCTGGAAGAGAAGCCAGAAATACCAGTCAGATAGTTCAGAGACACTTTAGAGTACTTGTGCAAGGTGAAAGCTGTCAGGAAACTGCAGTAAGGACAATTCACAGCAAGGACTGTCTGCTCCTTCAGCACAAACGTGAACACATCCTCAGAGCAGCGTGGACCAAACCTGACAAGGGGTTAGGATGCTTTCAGAAAACACCCACAGAGCCCGGTGCGAGCTCTGCCCTGCCCAGCAGCTCTGCTCAGCTCCCACAGGAGCTGCTTGTCCTGCACTCAGAACACTGCGGCACCTACAGCCACAGAGCTGGGCAGAGAAACAGCGAGTGCCTCACCCAGCACTGCCGGGGCTCCAGGAGCTGGCTCTGGAGGGTGCTGGTGCTGGGCTGTCAGCACCTCCAGCCCCGAGGCTGCTGCCCGGGAGCAGGAGAGGCAGGAAGGATCAGCCGGGCAGCTGCCCTTTGGAGGCTGTGTCACAGTTGAGCTTGGCAAGCCTGTTCCTGCCCCAGCCTCGAGAGCAGCCTGTCATCAGCTGCCCGAGTGACCACATGTCCACATGACCGGCTGCTCCAGAGGCAGAGGAGCACTGTCCAGCTCTGGTTTCAGCTCAGCCCACACACAGTGACTTACTGACCATTCCAAAAATCCTGCATTCCACACGTGTCACAGCCCTCAACCTCCTCAAAGCTGAGACCATTTTACCAGCACCGGGCATTCACAAGCAGCAGAATGTAGGAGGAGGATGGGTCTGCAGCAATTATGGAACTACAGAGGCAGAGAAGGAGTGCAGAGAATCACAGACCCTCTTGATCTGACCTCCTCAGCACCTGGAGTGGCTGCTCTACTACCCCTGGCCATCACATTGCATCACTGTTCCTGGCTCAGCAGATTCTGCACGGAGACTGAGCCAGCCCAAGCAGAAAGGTGACAGGAGACGCCCTGGTACCGTGCGCGAGGTGACGGGACCTGCACAGCTCATTCACCAGGTATCTGGATCATCCAGTCGCCTGTTTCTGGTGAAGACAGAGGCTGTAGGGAAGGAATAGCTACGCCTCGCCTGGGCATTGCACTCTGGGCTGGGAGCAGGAGACAGGAGTCCCCAGTTCCACTCCACCTGTGGAAGTCTCCACTCCAGGGACACACAAAGCTCCTGCAGGCATCATGTTATATCAAACTGGCAAGTGACAGCTTGTGCCCACAGCCTGTCAGTGAAAACAGCCAGGTTTACATGCCACAAAGCTCCTCAAATGATTCCACAGGCCAGTGGGACAGCCCCAGTAAAGAGGAAGCTTCTGCCAGCTCTCCCCTTGGTCTTTACCCCCCTGTGTGCCTCACGCTGCACTGTGAAGGGAACTGCTCAAGTCCTCACTGAACTGCCAGAACATGCCCTGGTTCCTTTGCTGCCTCCAGCCAAGCAAAGCGTTGCACCTACCACAAAAGGGCCGAGGCCTTTGCAGCATGTTCCTCCCCGCTCACACTGCAGCCAGACACCACCTGTGCTCTCACAACATCACCTCTCCTGAGCTCCCTACACACCACACCATGATTTGCCCCTTTCTGACACACATTTCCAGACAGTTTCCCTTCTGTTCCTTACACAACAGGAACAGAAACGAGGACACACACGCATCTGCTACTGCTGCTTTTCCAACCTCATTCCAAAACAACAGTAAACCAGGATGTATTTACCTTGAGTATTTCTTTCAGTTCCTCCATAGTCTGTTTATTGGCCACCTCGTCATGGACTGTTTGGCCGCAGTTTTTAACCACTGATTCCATGACCTGCAGGCGCAGAGGACAGTATTAGCCAGACACGTTCTTCCCTCCCTTCAGCCTGTGAGGAATCCCAGCACACGGAAACACAGCACCACGTGAGCAATGGGTTACACTGGGGCTGCATGAGTAAAGCCGCACTGGGGCCTGAGCTCCCCTTCACCTTCACAGGGGCCTCTGCACTGCTGCTGTGTAGAGACAGACCTCAGGGAGGGCGGCTCAAGTCCCATTTTGCCTGTTCCTAAAGCTGAGATGGGATTAAAGAAGGAAAACCTTGTGCTGATCAGTCACAGAACCCCTGTGCTAGAGTTGGGAGGAGGCTCCAAGCTGCAGCCTGATGCTCGGTGCAGCACAGAAGGCTTGGGAAAGCCGAGATGTTCCCTGGCCAGTGCTATGGTTCGGACTGACGTTACCTCCAGCGCGTAGAGAGCCACGTGGGGATTTTTGTCATTGACTTTCTTCTTGATTGCGTTGACGGCATATTTTGCTCTGGGTAAAGAAAGAGAGAACGTGTCCTCAGGGAATGAGGAATCCCAGGGGAGATTCCACCTGCTGCTGGTAACCTGCCAACCCCCACCCAAACAAGAGTCTATATATGCTTAGAATCACAGAATGGTCAGGGTTGGAAGAGACCTTAAGATCATCCAGTTCCAGCCTGCTTCCCCCAGGGCAAGCTGGGAGGAGAAGGAGTAAGCATACTCGAGCCCGAGTTTCTCTGAGGGTTTCAGGCCAGAGGTGACCGGCACCTCCTGAGCCTGGGAGGACGTCAACAGGTCAGGGTGGGTGCGATGCAGGCCAGGGTGGGTGCGCTGTGCTGTGAGGGGGTGACGGGGCCAGGGAACACTTACTGGGTGTCTCCCTGCCGGATCATGTCGCAGATCTGCAGGATGGATTCCCAGTCCGTCTCCAGCAG
>NW_009918182.1:0-25431 GCF_000696875.1 Nestor notabilis | reverse complement strand
ATATATGAAAATATATAAAATTTTGCCGACATCACACCTCCCGCTGAAACCCGTTAAAGCCCTTGCGCCGTTAATGGCAGTGAAACGGTTCAGCTGGACTGACACTTTGTCCACTTCTTGGTTTCCAGAGGGGCATTCTCCGTCGTGAGGAGGTGTATGAAAATCACCACAGGACAAGAGTACGCTGCCAAAATTATCAACACCAAAAAGCTTTCAGCCAGGGGTGGGTATTTTAACCTAGTGTTTACAATGTCTTCTCCCCATTTTTTGCATTCTTGTGGTAAGCATTAGAAAAAGTAATAAAAAAAGCTAAAAGATGTAATACATTTCTTAATACATTTTTATTTTCCCGGTTTTTGGTTGGTGGGTTTTTTTTCTATGTTAAATGTTTCGTGGATTGACTCTGTGGAGCTCAGAGGTGGCTGTAAAGCGTTTCAAGAAAAGGTGTACAGGTACTAAAAGAATTTCACAGTCTTCATTTTTTGTTTTCATTTAAATAACGTTGAATATCAGCTTGCAAGCATTTTGCAAGCCGATTTTTTTTTTGAAGGTTGGGAAATAATGTTTCCACTCTAGCTTTTATTTTAAATATTACAGCGTTACTGAATTCTGTGTTGCCATTGCATGTAAACATGAAGAAGGCCTACCTGACTAAGAGTACATGAGATAAAGTGTACTTTTACCTCATGCTAACCTTCATTATGAGAAAAAAATCTATGTTAAAGAAGGGTATTATAATTTTATGAACCAACCACTTGTGAAGCAAGTCATTCTGATGAAGTGGTGAACTGTTTTGCTGTTACAACCCAGCAGTAACACCTGCTGTACAGCTTGTTTATGTTGTCATTGTGATGTGTGTATTTCCTGGATATTTCAGTCTCGGGGGATATGATACATTTCAGGTAAACATACACATACTGTGACAGTAAGCCTTAACGGTGATCTGTCAAGTGCTTGTTAAGTCCAAGTCAGGAAGAGTCTGTGAGGATATTGGAGATTATGGGATGTTCTCTGTTGACATTATCTGTGTTTTGATGTGAATTTGTGGTGTTGTGAAGAATGTGGAAGTGAATAAGCAAATAGTGTCAGAGTGTAAACGTGCTTTGCTTCTGATGCAGAGGAATTGGTGCAGTTAAATGGCAGTTTGAATTAATATGTTACATTTAAATATAAAATACTACGTATGATGTGATAGCATGTTCTGGTGATATGCTGCTCATAAAGATGTTCCAGCATTGGGTCATACTCTTAGTTTTGGCTGATGAAAGTTGTGTGAAAATGTAATTTTTACCTTTTGTTGAATTTGAGTCTTTGTACTCTCACCGCAAGATTTGTTTTCCTTTATTTTCAAAAGTGCTTAAATTTAAAATACTCCTTTGCAGAGTTATGGATTTAAAGGCAGAAGGGCTTAGAAAATAGTAATACACAGCTAATATATTTCCACAAGTTTGCTAAAAACAGATCTTCCTTTTTTCTTTTGACAGTGCAAAAATGTGGTCTGTTGAATTTTGATGTTTAAAATAAAGCACCACATTTCGTGTGATTTCGTAAGTCTCAGTACCTTTTGACGTGAGAAGCTGTAGGGAGATCAGCATCAGGTCACTTCTGTGCTGTGAGTTTTATGTCTGATAGGATAAGTCTTAGAATGCTAGGCTAAATTAATAGTAAGTATACTATATGTTTCAAGCTTTAATTTTTGTACTACTTTGTGCAGGCAGGACCAGGTTGGTCCTTGGTGTAGTCCATCAGTGAATGGAAGTGTATTTGGGAGAAGCTGGCTTTTAAGATGGCATGAGGCAAAATTCACACAGAGATTTTTAGCATGTAATCGCGTAAAGGAGGGGATTACACTTTAAAGCTGGACCATGAAACACTTTCTTATCAGAATCTGTATGGTGCCACATCCATGAAGGGAGTGCGTTTCCATCCCTATTTTCAGAGATCCCATAAATCTCTGAGGTTTTTTATTTGTTTGGGGCTTTTTTGTGATGGTTGTTTCATTTTTTAGCTTTTTGAAATCTACTGAACAGCTTTCGAAGAGCAAGCTTCTTGGAGAAATCTTCAGATTTTTATTAGGCAGTTCTTTAATTGCAGAAATTGCACTTCTGGTGCAAAAACTGAGCACTAAAAAGCCTAAAACTGCGATACTTTCTTCTTACTGGTAATAGGTATATGGCCTATAGCTATGATACTGGTCTTCAAATCTAAATTGCAAGTTTCATTGTACTTGCATCTGACTATCATGAGGTACCAGTTCACTTTTGTGTTTTCTATTTACTTGAAATTCCAATTATAATGTCAATCTAAAGGAGTGTTTGGTTTGCCTCAGCTGTGAACAGAGTTAAGGGGTTTCTTGGCTTCAAAATGCATGTCCTTTGTACAGTGCCTTACTCTCTGGAAGTATTTTAATCACAGTGTTGAATTTGGGCCTTCTTGCTTGCAAGATTGAAGAAGAGCAGGTTTAGTGGAGGAACTTGACATGGAGGAGTCAAGACTCTAAAGACCAAATAAAACTTCCTTAGGGTAGCTGTGAAAGTAAGAATTATTTAAGTGGTTTCAGCCCAGTCATGACAGTCCTCCTCTCTCCATCCCTCCCTCACCTCAGTCCTTGGACATTTATCCGAATGCTTACTTTAGTAGTCCTTCTGAACTGAGGAACTGATCTGGTCACAGACTTACGTCAGTGAAGGTGTGTTCTCATCTGTTCCCTTGTATAGTTACAGGGAAATGTCAGACTAATTGAGTGTGTGCAGACACACAAGCTTTGGTTTTAAGTTGGAGGGGAAAAGAAGATACACCCCTGTTCTAGCAGAAGTAACATTTGTGCTTCTAAGTCGATGATCAGTTATTTATATCTGCTGTGCTCTTATTTACAAATTGTAGGTAAGAATGTTATAAATTCTATATGTTATAAATGTTTAAGGTTTTAAATACTTGACTTGAGGTGGCAATTCCTACTCCACTTTTTTCTGATTTTAATAATAGAAATAATAAACATTTGTAATTTAAATCTCCTCATGTCAGCACAGCAAAAATGCTTTTTGTTTATTAGAATAACATATTCTTTTCTTAAGGTACTCTTAAGGTGAACTTAAGTTCTGAGCTTTGACTTGGCATTTAATACTTAAAAAAGTGTTAAATTGATCTTAGAATATCAGCAGCTGGTTTTGTATCAACAGAGTATTTTCTGGAGAAGCTTGCACAATTTGATTATCCTCCTGATTTTTACACAGAGGGGAAAAAAATAAAGTAACATACCCCTTTAGTGTTGAGTGCAACAGTGAACAACAGTGCAGAAAACTATGCATAAAATGAAGAACGTATGTTTACTGGTTCTTGGTTCTGTATCATTTCATCTGATTAAGTTGTTGGGATTTTCTTATTACTCACTTTATAAAGTATGCTGTTTTGGGCTCCTCTGTCTTGTTTTTCTTGCAGTTGAAAGCAGTGTGGATAGAAGTGAACTTCTGTGAGCTGACTTTTCCCTTCTCTGTTCCAAATACCAAATTATTAACAAATCATCTTTTTATCATTATCTGTACATCTTTTATCTTCTCTTTTGAGATGCTTCTGGCTTTGATCCAAATGGATTTCATACAAACAGATCTAATTTTCTTAACAGGTTTGGTCCTCATTTTCTGACTGAAAAAAGAAATAAAATAGATGAGTGTGTGCTTTTCTGATAATTCTTGAAAAGATCAATTATTAATAAGTTTTCACTGGGTTTAACTTTTGCCAGTAACTCATATTGACATTTTCTCTGTAGTGGCCAAAACCACTGTGCTTTTGATAGTAATTTGATGGTATCTGGGAGGGGAGGACGATGTTCTGGTCCATTTTCTTTTCTAGGGCTGTTGTAAATGCTGCCTAGACACACCTCTCCTCGCCCATAGATTGCTGCAGCAGAAATATGAACTGCTTTGTTCATGGGCATAAGTATTGTTAAGAGTAATGTAAGAATCAGCTGGAGGTCTCCTCTTGTTTGTGAAAAAGCTCTTGTGAGCTTTCAGGGACAAGCCGTTCCATTAGCTTCAGTGAGCTTTTGAGCTTTAAGCCTCGAAGGCTTTACTGGTTATTTATCTTCCTTCTTAGAAGGAAATTTCCCGAACCTTTTTTTTTCAGCATCTTCCTATTCTTCAAAGAAAAGAGAGTTTCCTCTGAGCTTGTGACTGCTGATGCAATGCATAGCCAGAGGTGACTACAGTCATTGTGCTTCCCTGCAACAAGCTCTGATGGGTGAGGAGGCTGGAAGCCCCACCCTTTCAGAACTGTGTTTTAGTGGCATTATTGAGTAATCTTGCTGTGGGAAGAGTATTTCAGTATCTAAAGCTGTCCAAGTGGAGCACCTTATGATCCCTAAAGTGATTTAAAATACATTAGGGAGATGAATGAAATGTGAAGCATATAGGGTAGTATTTTTCAATACTGTTTTTCATGACACAAACATTTCTATTGTGTCACTAGACCAACGTTTAGTCAGGTAGCCTGTGTCAGTCGGTGCCAGATGTTTTACAGGAAGACAAGCTCTAATAAGGCTTCCTGTACAGCACAGGAGGAGAAAATAGTTCTTCCTAATCTAACTAAACATCTTTATCTCTGAAGCACACATTTACCTGTGCAAGTACACTTGTTTTTACGTACACATGAAGTTATTCCCACATGTAGAGTACTATCCTTAAGGGCATTTAGATGCCAGCAAAGCAGAAGCAGATTTTGTCTATGGGAAGAATTAAGCTTGGTCTTTTAGTTGTTTTCTTCAGGATCTAGCTCTAGTCTGTTTCTCAAGTTAATCACCTGTCAGAAGCAGTATGTTTACCTTCCTCCATGTGGTAAGAATGTTTATAAAAATGTTTTCCTATAGTAAAAAGGGTTACCTCCTAATGTGTAGTTCCCCTTATTTTAATGCTCATGCTCCTGTCCTTCAGCTTAGTCATGGCATTCTTTTTGGTTAGACATAAATGTTGTGATTTAATGTGGATGGTTTATCTGCATATTTATCTGCAAGTATTTGTTTCAGTTGCAAATTACCATAATTTTCAAGTCTACCAGTTCTAGTTGTTCAATTGAGTCCATTCAGAAAGCTCAGAGCAGTAGAGAGCACTCATAAGAGTGTTATGAAAAAAAATCAGAAACTTGGTTAGGTGTTTTTGTTTTGAAGGTGTTTAGCTTTTGGTCTGATTTTACATTTTTTACTAGTGAGAATGAAGACCTTGAAACTCATTGTGATGAGTGTTAGTTGGTAGTAATTTCTGTTTAATTTAAATGAGATTTTAAATTAATTTTCCTGGCAGTTCATAGTTAAGTTATCTATAGCAAATATTATATAATTTCGATAATCATAGAATAGTTTGAGTTGGAAAGGACCTTAAGATCATCTAGTTCCAACACCCTGCCGTGGACAGGGACGCCTCACGCTAGACCATGTCACCCAAGGCTCTGTCCAGCCTGGCCTTGGGCACTGCCACGGATGGAGCATTCACCACTTCTTTGGGCAACATGTGCCAGTGCTTCACCACCCTCACAGGAAAGAACTTCCTTCTTACATCTAACCTGAACTTCCCTGGTTTCAGTTTAAACCCATTACTCCTTGTCCTTTTGCTACAGTCCCTGATGAAGAGTCCCTCTCCGGCATCCTTGTAGGCCTTCAGATAGTGAAAGGCTGCTATGAGGTCTCCACACAGTTTCTCTTCTCCAGGCTGAACAGCCCCAACTTTCTCAGCCTGTCTTTGTATGGGAAGTGCTCCATCCCCTGATCATCCTCTTGGCCTCCTCTGGACTTGCTCCAAAAGCTCCATGTCCTTCTTATGTTGAGGACACCAGAACTGCACACAGTGCTCCAAGTGGGGTCTCATGAGAGCAGAGCAGAGGGGCAGGATCACCTCCTTTGACCTGTTGGTCACACTTCTTTTGATGCAGCCCAGATATTAATCATGCATCAAGTTAGAAATTATTTGAATTTATCTGTCCCTCTTGAGAGCTTCCTATTTTCTCTCATTGTGTTTCACCACTACTTTGGCCTGGATCCCTTCTCCACTTTCAGAGCTCTTCCACTTAAGTGTTAAAAACATAGGGGTTCTTGGGGACTTATTTAGCTGCTGCTTTCCTGGTGTTTTCTGTCAGTTCTGGCACCAGTATGTGCTTCTGTTCTGTGTGTTCACTTACTGCAAACTAAAGGCTTAACTGCACATCTGAACAGCTCCACTTTGAGAATTGCTTCTGTTGGAAGAGAAGAGCGAGCTAGACACAGGGGAAAATATGAGCTGATTACCTTTATCCACTGTTTGCATCTGCATTCTGATACTGAAATATGGATGTGCTCTCTTCCTCCTGGTCCGAGGGCAGTTGTGTTCCCTGCTAATGTTTTACTGCTTAGGTCCAAATCATGCTTCCAAATGAAAGCTTTCAGTCAAATACGGAAAGAAGGAAACCAGCACAATGGTAAATACTTAACCTTTATTGTAGATTGGTTCTGTCTGCACATAATGCTGTACACGGAAAACACTATTTTATGTCTGTGGCAATCCGAAACTACAAGTCAGCTGAGGTATTTCAGTGACTTCTTTCCTACTTGACAGCAACGTAGAAAAACACTTGTTCCTGGAAGAACTGAGACTGAATTTCTGAGGGTTTGCTCTGCACCTAATTTCAAAACCTTTCTCAGTCTTAAAACCTAAGTAAAATAAAAATACTGTTATTATGTGAAAGTCCTGCCATATGTAGTTTTCTAACCTACTAAAACCAAATACTAAGAATTATGTATTTGTTTTGTCTGGTTATAATTAGTGGTATGTGAAGTCATCTCTGGGTTTGTTTTTTTGGTAATTTTTTTAATTATATTTTAGGGGTTTTTTATGGTGGCCATTTTGACTGTTGCTTAGAATACGGGAGAAGGCGGGTTTTTTTTTATTTTATTTTATTATTTTTTATTTAATTGCAGAGTGCATGATCTGAGAGATTTAAATAGAAGTTAGCTAAATATTTTGCTGTCAAAATAGTGCTTTTCATGCATCTGTCCTTCATTTGACCTCCTGAGAAATGTAGGCTAGGGTATTTCATATGTCAGGGTCCAGCTTCCACCTTTGTAAACATTTAATTGCACATTTGTCAAATGCTTTGTAAGGATATTGTGTGGATTTTTTTTTAAATTATGTGAAAAACACAACTTCCTTTGTTCATTGAAAAGGGTTAATAGAGGACAAAACCCTAACTTAAGGATGTTAGTTCCTTTAATTCCTCATTAAAAATAACTATGCCTTGAATTTGAAGAAACATCTGCTATGCTTTGGAGAGACACAGAAATCCAATCTGTCTGTTTGTTCCTTGTATGTGTTGAGCTCTGTGTATATCTTTGCGTGCATGTTTGTGCAAACAACTCCTCTGTTTAATCCTAGTATTATGAGAAATGTCTTGTGTATGGTATCAGAGTGGAGAATTTGAATGACATGGTTTAGCATTTTCTTCCAGGGCAGACAGTTGCGCTGTAATCCAGTGTTAGTTTCTAGATTGTAGTTGCCTTGTTCTGAAATGCAGTTTCAGTTGTTTGAATTAGAAAACTCTCTTTAAAGCTTTGCAGCCCTGTTAATTCCTGTTGCGTCCAATTGGATGTATTCTGCTGAACTGAGAGTTTACTTAATTTCTCTTGAATCTGTTGCTTCTATAGGTGTCACTGGATAGAAGCTTTAGCTGTAGCTGAGAGTCAAAAAAGCTGGGGAGGGAGAGTTTATGCAAATTTGCAGATACAACTTATTCCTGATTTAGCTTTTATTCTAGTCCAGGGCATGTTTAGTTGAAATTGAGAAGCATAAATTGTGCTACAGCATATATTCATTTTTTGTAATTGGGTTTTAAAGTCCAGAGAACAATAGTTAATATGCTGAGCAAGCTATTGCAGATAAGTCTGTGCAACTGTTGTTGTAAGCTGATTCTGTTTGATGGAAAGGAACTTTGCCTACCTGGGGATTTGAGGTAACTTCTGTTGCATTAATTCTTGACCTTCTGTAAGTAGGTATTTCACAGGAAACTTGGAGAGTAAAACATGAAGGCTTGATTTAAAAAGCAACCCCCCAAACCTCTCAAAAGTAACAAAGTAGATTTTATTCAATAATGGAAGTGTGATGCTGTAGATATTTGCTGGATGAAACATTCTGTCTTGTGATAGGAGGCTTTTCTTATGATTGTTATCACTAGCCCAGAATCTGTACACTGCTACAACAAGTTAACATCCTGGTGATGCTTTCCAAGAGAACTGTCTGGCATCCATAAAGCCAGAATAAATTTGTGTTTTGGCAGTCACTTTCACCTTGAATGTAGAGCATGCTTTTTGAAGAAGCTCAGATTGGTCACGTGGTTTCTTTTGCTCACTTATAGCCAAGTCAGTCAACTTGGTTGTCAGTTGGACAGCCTCTCCCCCCATCCTGAATGTGCTGGGGGGGCAGTTGACTCTTGTAATTGTGTGTCAATTTTTGCTGTGTCAACACACAGCTGCATGCAAAAGCATGGCTATGGTTACATTCTACTATATGTAGAACTTGACCTAAACCAGTCTTTAGTCAGAGGTTATAATTTGCAGAATTAAAAACTTCAGAATCTGATCTGTAAGTAAAAAAAAAAAAAAAAAAGGTATGAACTGCTTGTTTGCTGAGTGAGCATGTGCATGAATGTTGACAGATGTAAGGTATATAGAAGAATAGAATATACCAAACCCTTGATGGTAAAGTTAGTTGACGGTTGTTAGGTGTGTGGTCTGCAGGCAAGTACAGAGCCTTTCTGAACAACTTGTCCAACCCTATGGCCTGCAGCTAGCATCTCTCCTTACCTGTGAAACAGATACCTTGAACCTTGCCTGTGAACAGTGTACCTTGCCCAACAAGGGAGATGAACAAACCTCAGTCTAAGTGGGGAGGATAACACACGTCTGCTGTAAAGTTTCATCATCTTGGCACGTGAGAAAGAGAGAAACAGAAACGTGCAGCGTCAAAGCTCATGTCTGTGGCAAGCAATCTACTGCATGTGTTTTCAGAACTTTGTTCCTGATTTAATTGTAGTCAGGAAGTGCTTGCTTGTAAATTTTCCACAATGTGAATGCAAGTGTTGCAGCAACAGTCACGTTGCATATTCATGTTGCTGCATGAACAGATGGGGTTCCTACATAATATCCATATTTGACAATCTGATGGGATTTGCCAAGGCTAAGCTTTCATTTATATTTTAACCTCTTGGAGAGATAGGTTTGCGAATTAATCAGTCAAGGGAGGCCTTGAAGTTATTTGTATTGCGTAGCAGATTTTGAGATAGTGCTTAGGTATGATTTTGGTTTGGGAGACTTCTTGCAGGAATGGTTTTAATAGGCTATTGCTCATTAGAATAAATGGTCACCTAATTCAAAGATTTCCCTTGAAACCTTCCTCATTTGGCTGATTTTATTCATATCCTTCAGTAAGTGAAGATGTATTGTATGTTGTTGAAACATCATGTAACGTGGACAGAGTTCTTTTGCTGTGGTACTGTCTCGCAGGGAGGATTTTGTACTGTAGAGCAGATGACCTTTTGTTTCCCTTGGGGCAGCTCCAGGTGCTGCTGAACTTTGGTTACTAAAACTCCCTTAAGGACATGTTTTCCACCTTTTTTTATGGAAAGATATCATAAATATTAAGTGTCCGCAACATGCAGTTAAATTTCAGTATAGAATGCAATCTTCAAACCCTAAATTTTTTGTTATTTATGAAACACTAGGACTGTGAAAATCTAAAGCTTACTTTGGTGCTTTTTATACTGTGTATACTGCTTTTAAAATTACAAAAAATGAAACTCAGGTGTAAGGTAGATTGCTTAATATTAGCTTTCTTTATACAGCACAGACAGCTTTGAAATTGTGGTAGGGTTGCACTGATATATGCTCATGGGACTAAATGCCCTGCTGATCATGGCATAAACCCCCCCTTTTTGCAGAGCTTTTTAGTATCATCACCCCAAAGGGGGGAGGGGGAGGGGAAAAGGAAAAGTTTTCTGGCAGATTTCTGTACCTTTCCATGGTGCTTTTGCTGATACTGGTCATTTGTACTTACTAAGTCTAGCATGTTAAAAACATTTCTGTTTGCTTAGTCTTTCAGTTAAATCCTCTCAGTAGTCTTTTTATATCGGAGAAGTGTAAGATTTATAAGATGATGTGTACTGGTGCTGGATGGAAGAGCTTCCAAAACCCAGTGACATTGTTTTGTACCTATAGCACTTTATGGTATTTCATAGCTGTTGCATTTTCATTTTTGGGGGGAAGAAAGGAAGGAAAAAAAGGCCACTGGTATAGCACTCTGTAAGTGTGTGCGTGTTACATGCAGAAAAAGATGCAGCAGAGCTTCGCAGAGCTTGGGTGTACCCAGTGAGCTTGTTTGCTGTAGGAGAATGTTTCATGCTGAAAGACTTATTAACTAAAGTAATTTTACTTGTAATGAGGGCAAGAATTAGTGTCTTTAAATTTTTGTTTATTTGTGGTTAGTGTGATTTATCTATCTAAATTAAGTAATAAATTGCTTTCAATGCCATGTTAATCAAAACACGCAATGAGATTAGTTTTCCCAGAGTTGAAGAAGGTGCTAATGTGTGGTCCATCCACCCTTCTAGGAGATGTGTGTTAATATTACAGAAATTATGAGGACCAGATCAGTGGTACAGCTCGCCTTGCATACTTAATGGTGGTAAGTTCAGCATATCTTGGAGATGGTTTTAGGAAATCTGAAGTATGGGTTAGGTGTATTTCAAATCTATAATAGAAGGTGAGGGTCTTTAACTCTCAAATTGGTGAGGTTTAATATTCTGTCCAAGTTTTTTACATTAGTTTTGTGTTGGTCATAGGACATTTCTTGTACCTGTGTAAATTTCACAGGGGTGGTACATGTCAACAAAGCTTGTACTCACTACAGCACAAGATGGTTGAAAAAACATTGCTTTGTCCTTTAAGTAGGATCAGTTTCCCTCCATCCCCTTTAAATAGGATTGGTGCCTCTCCCTCCCCAACTGTCTTGCTTAAATAGTTGTGAATGGTAGCAGTTGGTCATATACCAACACTTGAAGAGTCAAATTTAGTCAGCTTTTTCTATTATTGTTGTTCAGTGGAAAGTGGGAGATAAAATGTATCCAAAGTGAAGCTGAGTCCTTCAACAAAGGCAACAATCTCATTTGGTAATCAAGCTCTATTTTAAAATTACCTGGGAAGGTGAGTGGCTTAGTTCTTTTTGCTTTACTGAAGAGAGAACTTAGAACTGCGCTCTTTTACTTTGACAATTTTTCTCATCTACAGCCCGGATTTATTCATGGTCAGTGTTTGCTGTCTGTTCCTAGGCTGTCCTTCAGAGAACTCCTTATCTTTCATCCATGTGTTTATGAATGACAATCTTGTTTCCATTATTATTTTTTTTTAACAGCCATCCTCCTTTAGCCTCTTTCTGTATGACAGACTTACCATTATTAGAGCCATTCTTCCTTATGTATGCTCTAAGCTAATTTATGGATATATAGATGTTTGAAACAGGGGATTGGAATTGACCAGGAAAAACAAAATCAGGTGAGACCTCATGAGTGGCTTTAGTAACCACCTGTATCTACATGAGAGGATCTTGTCTGGTAAATTCCAGTGTTTATTTACAGATTGATTCCCCTGATTCTGAGACTGATACTGAAGGAATGTCTTTAATAAGTTCATTTCAGCTTTCCCTTTCATCATTTGATTTCGTGTCACCCCTTTTACCAGTTTTCTACGAATTTCAAAGCTAGTTTGGTAATCTCCATTTTTACTAATCCCCAGATGTCTCATTTATTTGCTTATGCACCTTGAACAATGGATCCTTGCAGCAGGCATTGATTCCTGCTTGGAAAAATCTGACAGAGTAATGTTTTAGAGGACTTACTGTACCCATCCATTAACTGGTATGCATAGATGTAGATAGATGCTTTTTTTTTTTCTTTTTGTTTTTGTGTTCGCTATTGGTTTTGGTTTGGTTTGGGATTTTTTTTGGCACAGTTTCTCAAGATCACACGTATCTGAGACCAAAGACAAAAACCCAGTTCTTTCCATCTTGGAGGTGTTGTTCAGTTCATGAAATAATAGCTTTCTACAGCCTGCCATTACTCTTGCTTCTGTGCAAGGTCGAGTAGAAACTGCTGTGAAAATAGCTCCATGAAATGAAACTAAATTAGGAATAGTGTTTGTAGAGTGTTAACTTTTGTTTTTGCAACCACAGATGCTCATCTATTCAACAAAATGCCTAAAAAATACCCAACTCAACTGTGCAAATATACTTACAGCAGCTTAGTTCTTGTTTGTTTAAAGAAAAGTTGCATTGATTCACACACTAAATAAACTAAAACACTTTAAAAATGTTGCTAATTGTTGTTGACTGGTTCAGTCAATAAAATGTGTGAAAAGGCCTAACTAGCTCAATATGGATTTTGAGTTTTCCTCTGAGTGCATTGCTGGCATTTTCATTTTATTTCCCTTGGCAGAGGTCACTTTGCTTCATGTTTCTCAAACCCTAGTTTGTAGGAAATGAATGTTTCATACAAGCTGTGATAGTGGACAGTAGATACTCCCTGAAGAGGGAAAATGTATGAGCTTCTGGTTACATGAATTGTGCTGCATGCAGGTCTCTTGACTAGTTTGTATTTTTAGCATTTTGTGAGGAAATTCTGTCAGTTACCAGTGATTGCGTGGGTCTGACGGGTTGTGTAAGAGGTCTCAGATGTTGCTTTTCTCAGGTATGCATGCTGGTGCTCCATGGACTAGACCGTTGAAGTTTTCCCTGTGAGAGGGCCTAGCAACCGCGGTGAGTGAGGCTCCTCACTGCCCTCAGCTTTCTGTGGGAGCTGGGTGCTTGATATCAGTTCCAATTCCATGGTAAAGTGCATCCAGAGCTTCTGGAAATAAGGGGTAGGTAGATGGGATTAAGATCTTGAACGTGGTGAATGTGTTTTGGAACAGAAAAGGTAATTATGTCAAGTCTCCACAATCTGATCTTGAAAAGGAGGCGATTTTACATCAGTCAGCAGTGGCTTTGTATTTAACAATACAGGGAAACGTGCCAACTAACATAGTGAATTTCGCTAATGCCTGTAAGCATTCATGAGATCAGTACCTGGGTTTGTGTCTATCACATTTACTATCCTACACAGAAAACAGTAATTTTTATTAAAAACTATATAAAACAGGTTTTTAAGCAAAAGTATTTATTAATAGTGAGCTAGACAGCTTCACCTAAAGCCACATGCTGTTTGGCATAACCTTGTTTTGTTAAAACATTTGAGTAGTGTTTTATAAAAATGGCAGGTATGGTTTCAAATGAAGGGAGTATTAAGCTTCTTTGGTCTTGTAAATATTCAGGTTGCTTGACTGATTTAACTTTAGAAAGTAGATGTGTGTCCATTTATGTTGGGTTTGTTGCTTAATAAATTTTAATGATCAATCAAAAACTGATGCTAGACAGATTAAAAATCGAAACAACAAACAAAACTCCAATTACTTTAGTACAGTGTTTCGATAATTTGTTGAGATTTTCCCTGTGCCCTCCCTGTCCTGGATCATCCTCATTTGGAAGGAGGAAGGGAAGGAGGTCTCTACAAAGAGAGTAGTGCTCCTTGGGAGGACGATTGACAAGCTGCAAGATGTAGTTCTACAGAAAGGGAAAAAAGAAAAAAGAAAAAAGCTTGTTTCCAGTACTGAAATATGAGGTACGAGTACTGAATACATGAGGTATGAAACAAGCTTGTGGTAATTAAGAATTAACAGTGGCTTCTTCACTAAATAATAGAATTCTACAGTCATCCCAAATTAATACTAATATTATCAGACTTCAAAGTCCATCGAATCAGGTGCATATTCTTTACATCTCTTAAATATTCAGCAGACCATGCAAATTCTATACAGAAAATAGGATTATGGGACTGCAAACTATATACCAAATGTAATGATCAGTGTACCTAATGCTACAATCACATTCCTTGCAAAAACCTTAATAACACATCAAAGCTCAGATATCTGAAGTTGACCCACTCGAATCTGTGTTTCATAGCACAGTTACTGAACAATCTCAGCTGTGGTTGGAAAAAAAGAAAAAAACTCTTTAATTATATTACGTGAACGCATTTTCAGTGTGAGAATGACATATACAACAGCTATCTGAATTACTCCGAGTGGCTTCAAAATAAGAGGTAAAAGCCCCAACAGTTGTCTTATTAAGCAGATTGTCAACTCCTTTGGGAGTTCTACTGCTCCCCAAAAAACCCAGAAGGTTTTTATGACATCACAGGATATAGCTGTATAAAATTATCCACGTGAATTTGGGGTATTTGCAGACTAAATCTGCTTCTGGGCTTGCATGCTGGGATGAACAGAATGCAAGCATATGCATTTTGATGTTTCGTGTCTTTGAAGGATTCCCCCGCCCCTCCATGTTCTTAACATACTGTTTATTTTTTTGCCAAGAGAAGAGCGTATGAAGGAACCATCAAAGAAACTGTTCATATAGATTCCGCCTGAGAACCTCAGTAGATCATGTTTAAGCTCACATACTTTATTTTACAACTGTGGCAAATTTAACTGCATACAGTCAGGAAATTCCACTGGTGAGCAGTAATTTTCTTG
Organism: Nestor notabilis; assembly: GCF_000696875.1. NCBI lineage: Eukaryota > Metazoa > Chordata > Aves > Psittaciformes > Psittacidae > Nestor > Nestor notabilis. The sequence continues at coordinate 10,802 of NW_009918182.1, read as the reverse complement.
AACTGCTATAACCTGATCATGTTTAGTCTAGTACCTGTATCCTTAGCAACTTCTGGTGAGATAATAGAAGGATGTGAATAGTTTCAGAGTCTGTGCTGTTCATATATCCTTCTCATGCACATTTATTCCACCATTTTGTTAGGTATTAAACACCTTCTGGTTTGAAGACCATTGTTCTCAAGTCTGATCCTTGAGGCAGTTGGTAAAATGGGCCTTTGAGTTTGACATGTGTAGGTTTGGTGTGCTTCTTGTTTGTTTGCTTTGGTGGGGTTTGTGGTTTTTTTTCGACTGAAGTCGTGACATCATGTCTGTGAGATGGGGCCTTTATAACCTCATTACAAGGTAATCAGATTATTTTAAACACTGTCTCTCATACTGTTCCATTTGCTTGAAATGTGCTTGTTTTCCTTTTCTGTATTGTGTAAATAGTGGAATAAAAGTTGTTGTAGTTAAAATGTTAGAAAAATCCTTTTTTAAAATTCACATTTATTTGAATTGAATGTGCTTTGGATATATCTCAATTCTGAGATTCTGAGTTTTGGCCAAAATAATTTCATATACAGTATTTAAGCATCTTAAATGAGCAGTTAGTACCACTGCAAACTCTACACTTAACCAGAACTCTCTGTGAAACTACACATGTTTGAGCTTAGATTTGCTATGGTTTTATATTATGAGCTTAATCTTTGAACTCAAGTCTGCTCTGATACCACAAACATATCCTTTGTGTGTGGTGGTGTTTTCTGAAAGCTGCTCTTCTGTCACAGTAACATTTACCCATTCCTACCAGAAAACCATGCTGCTTTAACTTCAGTTTAGCTTTCTGAATTTAAGTTTGAACCTATCTATAAAAATGTAAAAATAATACGTGGGGTGCCAGCTGGGATCTTTTGTGGTGTACCAGGGGCTCTTAATTTTGTGAGTGTGGACTACCTGCCGTGTAAGAGGAGAAGAGGTTGTAGAGGTAAGGAAAGCATTGGCATGGATAAGTCACCGAGAGAGAAAACCTCATGGTTATTTTTAAAGGATTAAGAATTTGGAGTGGGGAGAGCTGGTTATCTTACCCGGAAGGTGTGATCTTCATTAACCTGTTTATTGTTGGTAGTTTTGCCTTTTCAAGAAATGAAAATACTATGCTGGCATCCCATTATCCTGTCATTCTAATATAAGAGCTGAAGAAAAACGCATGAAGAGAACATACCTGCTGCTAATGAAGTAGTTAGTAGTCAACTATTAAAGGTTTGTCTCGAATGATTTTATATCCAAATACAAAGCAGAGTAAGACTTTGCAATACAGTAACATTGTGTGCTTACAGCAATACCTTTACCTCGTTAGTGTGGGAAGATTCCTCATATTTTCATGAGACTTTCTATGAAACAACTGAATAAAACGGCTCACCAGTACTTCAGCCTGATTCTCATTAAATAAATGGATGCTCTGTGGTGGATTGTTGAGTGACAAGCACTGCAAATGCACTTGAAGTTTTCCTTAATGACTAAGCTTTCTTGCCTAATATAAAAATGAAGGGCTGCGCAGGAGGGAGCAATGTTGTCAAACCTGTCATCGAGTTCTCAGAGTTGGTTTGAGTACTTGTAATGTTCTTCCTTTTATTGACTTGGAAAGGTTGATTATGAAAGGGGAAAAGAAATGTTTAAAAATGTTGGAAAAAACTAGCTTTAGTGTTATCTGTGCAAAGGCCTAAATAGGTATGTTTTTAATGCCTGCTTATAGCATTTTGTTGAAACAGACTTTTGTCAGCTTGGACTTTTATCTTTTTTGAGGAATGGGTAAATAAATTATTGAAGAATCTACAGTCCTTTGAGAGTGTTTGGATGGTGAACTAAAAAAAAAATTCAGAAAATCTTCTATTCATTTGTTTGGTGTGAGGCTTTTGTCATTACCTGGATGTCACTGGTTTTTGTTACTGTCAAGAAAAGGAAAAAACCCTACCCCACTGATAAAGCGAGTCTAAAATAGAAGCTTTTAGTGTTTTAACAAATGAGAAACAGCAATCCTTGTAGCATTTTGGTGACAACAGGTTGAAAAGTAAAAAAAAAACCAAAAAACAACAAACCAAACTCAAAACAGATAAACAAAAAAAACCAGAAAGCACAATTTTCTTGAGGTTTTATGTCGTCTTCTGCTGCAGAGGTGGTAGTGAGAAAGTTAAAGTGTGCAACAGCTCAGCAAGAACTTCTTTTAATGTCCTAATAGTCATCCATGGAAAACCCTGGAAAGCTTTGGGTATACAGCAAGGTGGAGATCTGGGAAGAATCCGTGATGGACTCTCCTTTATCTGATCCTTGTGTTACAAGCTTTGGCGTAATCCCCCACGTCTGTCAGAGCCAAAGGGTAGGGTAGCATTGTTGGGTCCTGCAGTGACAGCCTTCTGCTGCATTCATCACCAGTGTCTTGACCAACACTTAGAATGGCACTTCTGTTGTACTCTTGTGCTGGGCTGTGTTTGATGGGATCATAATGATATATAATTTCTCCTCTGAACTTTGTTTTTCTGATTTGTTGTCTCAGCAGGATTAACTTTAAAGAATAAGTCATGGAACTGTTGGATTTATACAATTGTACAGTGTCATGGACAGATGGGGAGGCAATGCTACTAAAATGACAGGTGACTCTCTTGTGCCCTCTGCCAAAGAAATTAGAATAAAAGACCAAGTATTACCTTTAGCTTTTGATTTCTGATGTTTCTTTTAGGAAATAATATGTTGTACTTTCACTCTTGTGTACTTCTCCAGTGATTCCCCTTGAACATCAAGAGCTAAATCAGGAACCAGTGAATTGCCCTGGGAAGACTATAGAAATTCACAATATAGAGGGCTGATTTCAGAATTGTCTTTTGTCTGTTAAAAATTAGCACGATTGAAACGATGTCAGTAATTCTGTTTGTAACACTGCATCCAGTGTGAAACCAAGCATGGGATTCTGAGGGTGATCCCTTTGCCAGCCTTGTCTGAGTCCAAGGAGAGTTGAAGTTGGTGAGAGCACGTGGGTGAAATCTGTACTGTAATATTGACAGGTGAGAGTCAGTAAAATTGCAGTTTCCATTCCTTTCTATAAACATGCAGGTAACTTTAACAGTCACTTGTATGTTTTTAGGATTCAGAATGGCATTACACAGCAAGTGATTGCTAGAAGTAGTCTTATCAGTGCTTTATCCCCCTTAACACTGGAGCTGATAGGAAAATTGCGGAGTATGTCACAAACATTTCATGTATGTATAGCATAACTGCCACTCATCCAGGCAATGTCAAGCCCAATAAAGATCACTTGAACTTGTCCAATTAGTAGAATGTATTCACGGATTGTCGTAAATGGGCTATGGAAAGAGTTTTCAGTCTGCTCAAAACTCCTTTCCATTTTCTTTCTTCTCATTCTTCTTCGCACCCGGTGCTAAGTACTGTTTGCCTTGCTGCTCCTTCTCCAGTGAATATGGTGGGGTTTGTGTATGTCTTCATGTAAAATTCTCAGCCTCTTCCTTGCCTCTCCTTTTTGGATATAGAGAGGGGGAAATGCTTTGCAGATAGCACTGGGAAACAGGCTGAGAGATTTTAGATACTTGTGCAGGTTGTAACAGAATAACAAGCAAGATAAGCATGTTTGGTGACTTGCTTGTACTCTGCCTGACTACTGCAGCTTCTTCAGCTTCAGGACTAATTGTGTTAAGGGGCTTTTTCAGTAATACGATGATATTTGCTCTTGCTGCTGATATGGCACAAACGCAGGCTTCACTCAGAAACACCACTACATAAAATGTATCAAAGACGTGAAGGGGCTGAGGTGTAGTACCAAATGTTTTGGATTAGCCTGTCTGAGTTTTGACAACATGCAGATGGGGAATGTAGGCTTCTGTTTTAAGATGTTTCAAACCTATGTGATCAAAAAGCCTTTATCTTCAGAAATGAATTACCTCTGGTGTCCATGTGTTAACCTGTGTTACTTCTTGGTCTTCATTTTCATGTGCCATAGTAAAACATTTTTTAATTGGAATAATTTATGCCATTAATTGACTAAAAATAGACTAAAGCAATATTCAACATCTCAAGACTCAAAGGATGAAATGCTTTCATCAATATTAAAAACTCAGTGGAAAAAACTAGGAGTAACTGACATTGAAAACACTAAGGGTTTGTTTTTTCTTTCTGGGAGGAAAGGGACATGGTGATAAAAGGTGAAAGGCTGTTTTGCTTTTAGTCCTAATTTTCATATTTGGCACACTATTTAAAATTGCTGTTTGATCATGTGACCATAAAATATCTACAGTGTTCTTGAAACAATACTATTTCTGACAGAAATTGTTGTGAGTCAGGGAATAACATGCAGCTTAAGTGCTGCAAAATACTTGCTAGAGAAATGAGCTGTGCTTCTGCCTATGATGACGTATTCTTGTTTGCGGTGAGATTTGTCAGTGATGCAGTTAGTGTTAGTGAAGAAGGTGTCATGCAGAGGAGATTACCAAATCGAGCTCCTCTTAACGGAAGTCTGACATAGGATGCTTGCCATGGTTCCTAGTTTTCAGATCTACTGCTACAGAGATGCCACACATTCACCATAACATACGGATCTCATAATCCTTGTTCACCTTTCTCAATGTCTTTGCGTGTTCCTGAAAGGGATTATCTCTGTCTGCTAAGCTTCTTAGTTGCTCTGCACAGGCCTTTTCCTTCACAACTATTCCCTCAAGATATTAATAGGTACAGCATTAACAACATATGCCTTCTTAGAGGGCTGAAATGGATGTTTATATAGGCTTTTACAGGCTCATTTGGCTGCTAAGGAAATTCACCTGTGGTGCATCTTTAAATTTTGCAGATGCTCATGTAGAGTTCCATTCATATGGAATATTTTTTTCTTATAAGCAATGGCCCTGCTAGGTTTTTTCACCCCTCTTCCTACATTTGTGTGTTCTCCATGAGACAGAGGTGGCTTGTGAACATGAAGAAAATGCAGTAGGAGAAAAGAGCAGATAGAGGGGGATAGGATGGAACGAAGAACATGTTTGGTTTTTTTTTTTCACTTGTGATGTTGGAAAGCTGTGAAAGCATTTTAGCTGTTTAACTTTCCTTATGATGCTTTACGATAACACCACGGAATCAACCTTCAAGGGATAGAAGCTGTCCTTTTGCAGCACAGTTACTCAAAGAACACTTTCAGACTATGAGGCAGGCTGTAATTGGAAAGGATATTTTTCAGCTATAAGTACGTAGTTTATGTTCATATATGCAATCTCTTCACAAGAAACTCTTTGAAAAGATGACTCAAAAACAAATGATGCTTTTTGAATGGGCAGTAAAAAGTGCATGTAAAAGACTAGAACAACAATCTCTTAAAAAGCTACTTAACCAAAAAGGAGGAATTATCACTTCAGCTTTCATTGAAAAGTCTCTGTCATGTAGCTTAAGGTCATTTTCACATGAAATAGTCAGGCTAGTGTTCCTCCCATACTTAAGTGTGCCTGTAAGCTATCATTAGTTACTGTATAGATGTACAAATCCTCTGAGGAAGTTCTTCAGCTATTATTTCTGTGCATAAACTGTTCGTAAAGAAATTGCTAAGCTATTAATACTAAGTTATTTTAGAGTAGTCTGTCCTAGCTGCCTTTCTGGCAAAACTAGGAATTCTATCTTGTCTTTTTGCTGAAAGCAAACATGTCATTGCTGTTTAATTTGTTTTAAAGAAGTAATGTAAGAAAGGCTTCAGTGATGCTACCCAGTAAACCCTTTTGTGTGCTTTTAGACTTTCCAGTACACAGTCTCTTTGTAAGGCTTTTCACTGTTAAAGAAGCAGCATTGGTCTCACTTATCTCCCTTACAAGGACAGAATATCCCTAGCTAATAGAATAATTCCAAAGAATGACTAGTGAGCTTGGTTAAAATAATCCTGTTTATTCAATACTTGGAAATGCAGCTGGAGATTTCTGGTTGGGTATCTTGTTAACCTCATCAATTTTAACGTGGATAACACAGAAAAGGTTATTTTGAGATAATTAGGTGAAGTAGAATCTTTTTCCAAGCAAGTTGACTAGAGACTATGATAAAGTTTTGATAATTTCAGACATGCAGTGAAATATGCTGAGCAAGCTCTTATGATTTGGAAGAGGAAGAGAGAGTTCTCCTTGGTTGGAGGGGGAGGAACCAAAACCGCAACAACCCTCCCCCCCCAACTGTTTCCCTAGATTGAAATAGACAATTGAGAAGCTTCTCCAAGAAGCTCTGTTATCTTTTGCACAAATTGTTAACCAAAATCTGGCTGAACTGCTGATGGAGGAAAGGGAATGGGAAACACTATAGTTCCCATGTACGGTGGAGGAACTGAATATACTTCTGAAGAATAATATTCTTCTTTTCTGTCCTGGCAGAATGAGTTCTTGACTCCTTTAAACTTGGAGGTGAAGTTCCTATGTATTCTTCTGGATATTAAAGAAGAACTGAATAATATTTCTGCCTAGTCTGCCCTTTCCTTAAAACTAAGTGATTACCTACCCCCACCAGGTTATGTTTATAGGTCATAAAGAAGCACCAGCTAAATACAAAACAAACTAAGGAAGCAGAGATGAGGAGTAACACATTCTTCAATTCTTCTGTTGAAAGGAATGTAAATACTTTTAAATTTTTGGTAGAAATATTGAACTGTGTGATTCTGAAATCCAGTGACTGAAAATTGCCAAGATCTTTACTATAGCTGAATGACTGATTTAGCTTTGTAAGTTTGTTTTTTTTAACAGGTTATAGGTCTTTTTTATTTGGAATAAATCAATTTACACCTTACATTTTTTAGACATTTTTATCCTCCTACACCCGCTCACATACTCAGTACTAGCAACTGTTCAGGTTGAATGGCAAGATGGTATGATTATTAAAAAAATAAATAAAAAGTCCCTCCAGCTCCCCCAAAACTTGGTAAACACACAAAATTATCCAGATAGTCATGATAGTTCATAATTTTTTAAAAAAAGAATTATTGCTTGGAGGTGGATTGTTTGTTTTTTTGTGGTTTGTTTTTTTTTTTTTGTTTTTTGTTTTTTCCTCTTCTGGGTATGATTATAATGCTGTTTTCAACAAAAGTACGTTAAGTCCTCTAGCCTTAATAAAAATGCTTCTCCACATGTTTGCTTTACTGGCTGTTTACTGATGTGCCAATCTCTAGAGTCATCTGAAGAGCCAAAGGATTTTACCACCAAGTGAACTTGAGTTAGAGAAGCTTTTCTGATCAAAGGATAACTCACTCTTTGAGAGACTTTTTCTGGACAGCTCCCGGAATGTTTTTTGGGCACAAAATTCTTAGGTGTTTCAACTTGGTCTGAATCCTTGGGTACCATCGCAGTCCTTTGGATACTTGAGTTGTCTTCATTGAGTCCAGATTTGAAAAAAATAACTGCTTTTGACAGTATTTTTCTCCTGGTATTTTTCCTTTGAGTCTTCACTATTTTTGTGAGGTTTTTTTGTTTGTTTGTTTGTTTGTTTTGTTTGTTTGGTTTTTTTTCTGTAGGATCTACCTACTATGTAGTCGTAAGCATGGCCAGTCCTTTCAGGTTCTTCTATTGCATGATATTTGTTGTTTTTTTTTTCTTCAGCTCTTGACTTCAAATTCCTTTTAATGTTTTGCAGTAAAGACTTTTCCGTTCATCACTCAGTAAGACACCCTTAATTTCTGTGGTTTAGACTCTACCCTACCGTCTCCCAGATGGAGAGAGGAAGGTACTTGTCAACTTTAATTGGATGTCAGAAGGGTTTCTGAAAGCCTTTGAAGTATCATTTTGAAAAATTGGTGTAAGTGATAGAGTGTACCGGGGAATTGTCAGAAAAGGTGTGGGGCTGCTGAGGCCAAAGTTAGACCAGCTCAGTGCATTGAAAGCCAAATGTAGCCATTTTGTGAACATCCTTTTGAGCGCACACGGATGCGCAAAGCTTTACTTCACAAATACTCAGCTAGTAGATGGGAGGCTTCGAAACACATGGATGTGCAGTGTTTAATTGCCATCAGAATACATATTTTGATCTGTTAAAACTCAAATTTTTATTCATGTTTTTAGAACCATTAGAAAAGGGATAAAGAAGGAAAAACATCATTAATTATGAATGGACTGCTTTGTTCAGGCTGGAATCCCTTCTGCATCCCATTAAACCTTTTGAACTGTCTGATTTGATCTATAAGCAGAAATACTGACACATGATCCCTAACTGTATATATGTGAAATTCAGATATGGTGGACAATTAGAAATGTATGTTTAAATAGAAGTGCCATCTATACAGTATCCAGCCCAGTAAACTGTCAGACTGTAGGCTGGAATTGTTTTTGCTGAGGGAAATCGGAAATTAAAGTTTTTCAAGTAGTTAATTAGTGAAGAAAATAAAAATGAGTGTTAGAAAATAAAAGTGAAGGTAAGGGAGTGGAAGATGGAGTATGAAGAAGATGGGGCATGTTTAAATTTCACGTGTTTATTGAAGTAATTTAGAAGTGGAAGACTTAGAATATTCTGTGAGAGGTGGTTGATGTTTCACATTATTACACTGAAGAAATACATAAGGGTTGGGGAGACTTCTATTAATTTTACACCAGTTTAACCATGGAACGGTGACTTTACATGACTCTCTATATGCTGCACCTGATCTGTAGCTTCAGTGTCCTTCTGTACATCCTTTCAGGATGTTTCATGTTGTTGGTTAACTTAGCTATGTGATAGAGGTGTAGTTGTATCCCACATAGTGCTGTAGTGGTTCAGAAATACAGCTTGGAAATCGGAAGGGATTGTAGGATGTTAGTTTACCTGAAGGGCTACACGGGATCTGGAGAAAGCAGAAGTATTCAGTGTGAGACTGTATTTCCTGGGTAACTGCAAGGTGGTTCTTCTTGTTAGGCACAGAAGTGCCGTTTACTTAATTCTGTGGAGCTTTTTTTGTTTTTTTAAATAGTGGGATACCTGATTAAAAAAAAGTAGAAAAGTAGTCATAACGTGGGGGTTTTTAATATAAATGCGGCTGTAATGCATTATAATCTGTAATGAAAATTGTGAGAAAGTGCGATGATGGTTCTGTGGTCTGGTGTGTGTTTACTGATAAGTTGGTATAGTGTGTTCCCTTATAACAAACCAACCATAGTGCCTGCTTTGCTTTCCTGGGCTATACTAATGTGTTATATATAGTGATGGCTCTTCTCCCTGTGGAGTTGAACAAAGTAAAAATAAAGCTCAGAAAGCTATCACTCATTGCTCACGCTTAGGCACACACCAACAGAGAGCAGTCCCAGCTATGGTGGTATTGGGCAAAGTGATTTCTTTCATGTGTACTCTGCTCCAGCTTTTATACACCATGACAGAGTGAATTCAGATAGGCTATTGCTATTTCTGTTTGGATCTGTTGATGGATTCCTACATCAGAAGAGCTTAGATTGTCCTGGTGGTCCATGTTTCTTCTGCACTGAAAAAGCTGGAGTGCAAATGCAGAGGGAAATCTCAATAAAAGTGTGGCTGGTTTGTGGTTGGTTGGTTGGTTTTGTTTTTCTGTGTGAGTTATTAGAGCTGTCTTTGGTAGTAGCAAGCAAAGCCTTATGTGCAGAGCTTTAAGCTATTTGAGGATTTGACCCATTGATCTTGCTTTCTGCTAAGTCAGGATGGATGATTAATTGGCAGTTGAAACCTGATAAACTTCCAGTTGCTTAACAACGTCAAAGCAAACAATAACTACCATGTGTTTTGTCTAAGCTTGTTTGTATTTAAAATAGCCATAAACATGTCAAGTGGGGACATTAATAAAATGCTGTCCAGATAAACTACTTACATAATTAAATTAAATTGAGTTTTAAATACTCAATTTGACGTTGCATTGTGTAAACCGACATTAATTTGTTCTTTGTGCAGCTGAATCATTTGCTCTAGGACCAAAAGGTCAGCTTGTGTTTCAGATGTTAAAACACTGGTTAAGAGCCAAAGGTGTCCAAACTTCATAGCTTTCGGAAGTCTGGTAGGTTGAGAATGATGATGAAAATGAATTGGGTAGTAATGTCTAGTTACATACATCTTTTGGAGTAAATCAGTTGTATAATCAAACCACAGATCATTTGGGTTCATGAATTAGAAGTATTAATTCTGTAAATAAGGCAAATAGTGATTGATGCAATGGGATTAGTGGGTTATGGAAAACATTTTTACAAGAGGGTTGCTAGATTAACTAGGAAACATTGGACATAATTTTGTTTAAATAAAGGAAAAACTCTAATTGTAAAAACAAGTCTATAGAGCTTATGTGGTTGTTTTCCTCCATTATCTCTGAACTGCTGCGTACAAAAGGAATACAGTTTTTATAATTCAGCTGGATAGTCTTCAGGCAGTAGCCAGTGATGTGTGCCCAGTTGTGCATAGGAATGAGTTTCAGGCATGTTTTGGCATGCAGGCAGCTCTTTAGTGTCCAGTTGCTGCTTTCGCTTCCAGAATTGTTGGTTGGCTGGGTGGAGAGAAGCTATGAACCTCCAAAACAATAGCCCTGAAAAGTTCTGAAGCTTACTACATTGTAAAATAGTTGATGAAAAATGATTTTGTGGCCTTGGAAGGGGTAAGTGCTTTAATGCTGCTGTTTAGATGGGTTAAATAAACCCAGAGAGTCAAACAATTGTTTACAAAGAATAAGTTGTAAAAATTAAGACCTTATTTACAGCAGTATGTGCATGTGATAAGTGAGGTTTGTTCATCAAAAGGTTTAAGGGGTAGTGTTGCTTGTTATACTTTAAGAAACTCTTTGTAACTGTCCTTTTATGAAACATTTTTTTTCTTTGTGAAGGGAAAGTCAATTG
>NW_009918181.1:3011-3224 GCF_000696875.1 Nestor notabilis | reverse complement strand
GGACAGCGCACAAGCCCAAGGAGAAAGGGGTCCTGCAAGGCCCCCACTTGACCCCCAGGCGCTCTCCTCTCTTCCTACAGGCTGTACCTGGGAAATCCCATGGACCCTCCTGACGTTTTAGGTGTGGACCTGAGTGCTGCCAGACCCACCCAGCTTCCAGGCAGGGCTAAAAGTGAGTGGTCTTTCTCCTTCACCCTGCTCGTCACCTGCCTC
>NW_009918181.1:2010-2990 GCF_000696875.1 Nestor notabilis | reverse complement strand
GCTGTGGACGCTCTCCTTTCTGTCTCTCTGCTGCCACTTGCTTTTGACAGACCAAGGGGAAGCTGGGGTGACAGGGTGCATTGTCACCTGGCCCAATGCCACCGCCAGCAGCGTGGGTGGCCGGTGGCTCTGCCCAGCTGGACTCTGCCCCGCTGCCCTTCGTCCAGGGCCCTTGTCCACTTGCCTCCCACAGCTGAGCTCCCCAGTAGGGGGGATCTCAGTGGAGCTGCCACGTGGAGGGAGCTCAGGCACTGTATGGGTGCCACAATTACCCTAAACCTGCAGTTTTCCCTCGGGGGGGCTTCCCACTGGCATCCTCCCTGCACCCCATTGGCGATGGGGAACATGTTGAAGCATGCACCCTGCTAATGAGCTCCCTGATTGCCGCTTGCTTCGCGCGCTCACCCCACGCCTCTCCTCCTCTGGGGCTCTCTCTTCTCCTACAGGGCAGCCACCTCCGCGCCCACCTCAGCCTACCGTCCTGCTCACCAGTAAGTTGGGCTTTTTTGGGTGCTTTTTTCCCTCCTTCGTGTCCCCCTTCTTTTCTCTCTTAGCTCCTTTTGCCCTTTCTGCGTCCTGGGTACCACCATGGGTGATGGCATCTGTGGTGGGGATAGACATGCAGAGCTGGGTGCTGGGGTCTGCAGGGTGGGGAAGAGCAGCGTAATGCACAGCCGCCCAGCACCCTGCTGCCTGCCATGGTGCATGACTGCACCCGAGGGGGAGAGGAAAGATGGATGAAGCTGTGGGGCAGTTTGGGGGCTTGGGGATACAGGTGCCCCTCCTTGCACCCCAGGGATCAGTGCCAGGAACCTCACCGCCATCAGCACGGGTACCAGGCACCAAGGTGGGCGAGCGGCAACCTAGCCGGCTGAGCAGTGAGGGGCCGGCAGGCAGTGAGGTGACACTCATCGATTTTGGGGAGGAGGTGCCCCAAGGTAGCCCCTCGCCAGTGGGTGAACTGACAGCCCCATCGTTGG
>NW_009918181.1:0-1829 GCF_000696875.1 Nestor notabilis | reverse complement strand
CCAGCCCTCCGAGCCGGCGGGGCAAGACCAACTATGGCTTTGTGGATGAGGGTGAGCGGGGACCAGCACTGGAGGACAACCTCTTCCTGCCCCCCAAGGAGATGAAGCAGCCCAGCATGACGCAGACCACAGAGCTCTTTGAGGAGCTGCAGCAGGAGTGCATGAAGAGGCTTAATGTCCCCCTGGGACCAGCTGCCCCCACAGATGACAAGCCACAAATCCCTCCCCGTATCCCTATCCCGCCACGGCCCGTACGCCGTAACGAGCCTGGGCGCTGGTCGGGGGAGCTTTCCCCAGTGTCAGGGGGCGAGGAGGACCGGCCACCCCAGATCCCCCCCAGGGACCCATTGTCGCAGCCCACCTCCCGGACACCCAGCCCCATGGCCCTGCAGGTGGGGTCCCCCCAGCAACGTGCCGCCCTCTGCTCCTGCCTCTCCACCTCACCAGGGAAGCCCATGCCCACCACACAGAGCTTTGCCCTGGACCCCAAGTATGCTACCCCCAAGGTAATCCAGGCGCAGGGCAAGGACTGCTCCAAGGGACCCTGCATCCTGCCAATCGTGAAGGACGGGCAGAAGGTCAGCAGCACCCACTACTACCTGTTGCCTGAGCGCCCTGCATACCTGGATAAGTATGAGAAGTTTTTCAAGGAGGCCAAAAGCCCTGAGGAGGTGCAGGCATCCCGCCTGGTTACCACAGCCACCGTCCGTCCCATGGTGCAGCAGCCGCCGCCAGACTGCAAGGCCAACTTCTCCTCCAACAACAGCAATCCTGGGCCCAAGTGCCTGGTGAAAGCCTCCTGCAGCCTCCAGAAGATCATCTACGATGGGCCAGATGGCTGCCGCCCTGCTGACAAGATCCGGCTGGTAAGTGGCATCTGTGAGCAAGAGGGGACACAGTGGCCATGGGTTCGCTTGAGCAAGAGCCATCCCCACCCTGGTTTCCCCAGGTTCAACCCTGGGGAGTTGGCTACAAGGGGTGCCCAGTTGTGCTGTGGGACATAAGTGTCACTGCAACTGCAAAATGAGGATCACAGGCTTTTTTAACCCAAATTAGCCCGAGGAAGTGGGGAGGAAGGTGGCTGTCACTGTGGTCCCTTTGGGCTCTCCTGGCTGGGTCCAGGAGTCTGCACCCAAGCCCAGGAGAGGCTGAAGATCCCAGGGATGAGAATAGTCCCAGCTCAAAGGTGATGGTACTCCCCAGATACAGAGCTAGGGTGGAGGGCAGCCCCGGTGTCCTCCTGCTCCAGCTGCTGGCTCCTCACTGCTGGGGTGAGGTGGCAGACATTGACCATAACCTCCCCTTAGGTGCAGGACACAGTGCACGGTGTGACCACCGAGGAGTGCCAGGCGGCCCTGCAGAACCATGGCTGGAGCATCCAGCGGGCCATCCAGTACCTGAAGGTATCACACACCCTTGTCCACCTGCCCCAGCTCCTGTGGGAGTATTGGCATCCCTGTCCCCCTCCTTGCCGTGCCCTATCCCCTTGCAGGTGGAGCAGCTTTTCTGCCTAGGGCTGAAGTCCCGCGTTGAGTGCCAGCGGGTGCTGGAGATGTTCGACTGGAACCTGGCCCAGGCCAGCTCCCACCTCCTTGATCCTTACAGCACCACCCGCCAGAAGTAGGGGCATGGATGGTCTTTTGGGGTGGGGGGTGTCCACGCCACGCTGCTCTTGGCCAGCTGGCACCATCACCCCTCCTGAGCTCATGTCCTCTCCTCTCCTTACAGGCGGTGACAGCGGGGACGGGGCGAGCTGCGTCGGATCCGGAGCGGGCATCTTGCTGTGGGGCCATCCCCTGGTGCCCACCCTCACCTACACAACCTGCTGC
>NW_009918180.1:4227-4478 GCF_000696875.1 Nestor notabilis | reverse complement strand
GAGGAGGAAGAAGAGGGCAGACAAAGGAGCCCAAGACCCATCACCTTCACGCTGGGCAACATGGTGCTGGGACTGGGCCCAGAGAGTGACTTCCAGAGCCCTGATGCTGAGGTCTACATGCACTTCATGAGGAGCCACTGCTGCTATGATGCCATCCCCACCAGCTGCAAACTCGTTGTCTTTGACATCTCCCTGGAGGTGACAAAGTGGGGGATCGGCAGGGACGGGCAGGGCAGGAGCGGGCTCAGGGG
>NW_009918180.1:3575-4083 GCF_000696875.1 Nestor notabilis | reverse complement strand
CGCCCTGGCAGCCCCACGTGTCTCCGCAGGGATGCTCACCATCACCGATTTCATCAACATCCTCCACCGCTACTACCGTTCGCCTCTGGTGAGTTCAGGAGGGAAAGCACGGAGGTCGGGGCAGGCATGGGACAGGGAGGGACTGTCCCCACCTCTCCTGGTCCCCTCTTCTGGTCCCCATTTCATCACTACACCATGACCAGGGGATGCTCTGGGCCAGCCCAGTGTCTGCTTGCTGCCCCTCTGCCCGGCACCAAGATGTAATCACTGCATTTAGGGCGATGGGGTGTGATGCCTGGGGAAGGGGACAGTGCCCAAGTCCCCATGGGGCCACCATGATCAGGGCATCTCCTTGCCCTCAGGTTCAGATCTACGAGGTGGAGGAGCACAAGATTGAGACCTGGAGAGGTAAAAAGCAGGGGGGTGACTGGGGGTGGCTGAGCTGGGGATGTCATGTAGCACATGGAGGTGGGTTCTGGGGTTGCATGAGGGGGTTGGGGGACCCTCC
>NW_009918180.1:0-3522 GCF_000696875.1 Nestor notabilis | reverse complement strand
AGGGCTCCCTCAAGCCGCTGGTCTACATCTCCCCGAGCACTAGGTGAGTGCTGCCCACTGTGGGAGACCACACGTTGTGTGGGGTGTGCCCAGGATGCAGCTCTATCCCTCCATGGTGTCCCCATCACCCACAGCCTCTTTGATGCTGTCTACTCCCTGATCAAGCACAAGATCCACCGCCTGCCTGTCATTGAGCCTGTCTCAGGCAATGTCCTGCACATCCTTACACACAAGCGCATCCTCAAGTTCCTCCACATCTTCGTGAGTGCTGGGGCTGCATGTGCATGCATGGGGTGGGTGGGTAGGGGCACAAGCAAGGGTGTTGGGGGTGCGTAGGAGCCAGCCCAGCCCTGCCCTGCCTCACTGCAGGGCTCCACCATCCCCAAGCCACACTTCCTGAAGAAAACAGTGCAGGAGCTATGTGTTGGCACTTCGTGCACGAGACTGCCTCCATCTACGCTGCCCTGGAGATCTTTGTGGACCGCTGCGTCTCTGCCCTGCCCGTCATCAATGATGCTGGTACCTGGGGAGGGCACTGGTGAACCCCCAATCTCCCTCTGCCAGTGGCTCTGGATCCATCCCCACACAAAACTCCCCTCCTGGCCCTTGGGCTGCCCCTTGGGGTGCAGAGGGAGCTCAGCAGGTAGTGCCCAGGGCCCCCTCCCCAGCCCCTGCACTGTCTCTCCTTGCAGGACAAGTGGTTGGTCTCTACTCCCGGTTCGACGTCATTGTGAGTACCTGTGTGTTGCACACCCATCCTCAAGCATGGCCTCTTGCATGCCACTGGTGGGGCACTCACACGTGCCTATGCCCATGCAAACCCACCCCACGTGCAGTGACAAGCACTTGCCAGCACAGATGTGCTCCGTGCATCCCCAGGGCTCTGTGTCCTGCGCTGTGCCAGCACAACAGGGTGCAAGGACACATCAGGGCACTGATCAGGGCCACCTCTCCCACAGCACTTGGCTGCCCAGAAGACCTACAACAACCTGGACATCAGTGTGCGGGAGGCACTGCAGCAGCGCACCATCTGCCTGGAGGGTGTCCTAACTTGCTACCCCCATGAAACCATGGAGGACATCATTGACCGTATCACCAAGGAGCAGGTGAGTGGCCAGGGTGAGTGCCAGTGCCATCCCCCTCCCAGTCCACTGCCTGACGTGCCTGTGATGCTCTTCCTGCACCCACAGGTCCATCGCCTGGTTCTGGTGGATGAGAACCAGTACCCGCGGGGCATTGTCTCCCTCTCTGACATCCTCCAGGCCCTTGTGCTCACTCCTGCAGGTATCGATGCTCTTAACTCTTAGCCCATGGTGCTTCGTCTTTCTCCACTTGCACCTTCCATTTTTCTCCATTTCAGGTAGGCGCCCTCCCCTGCCACTATGCCCCTGTCCCCTCCCCACCACTGGGTCACCTGCTCCTCATCACCTTTGTGCTTGGGCCACCTGCCTCCACCCCAGCCAAACTGGCCTGGGGGATGGAGGAAGCTAGGACTGGGATCCTGCAGCACTGGGTGCCCAGGTGGGAACAGCAGGACTCTGATGCTGCTTGTCCCAGGGGACACAAGGATGACAGGGGTTCCTTATGAGGTTCTGAGCCCTGGTGTTCATGAGGTGGGATGGGGGCATCTGCCACGGAGACACCCCCAGACACTCATCCAGGCAGCGTGTTGGAGGCAGATTTTGCAGGTCCTTGGGCTTTGAGCTGGGTGAGGGGTTTGGGATGTGATACACCCCAAGAGGAAAGCCCTTTTTTCACCTCACTTCAAAGACCCCCATGAGACCTGAGTACCTCCAGTGCCATTCCCAGGGCACACAGTGGAGACAGATGCCTGCTCACACAGCCTGGACATGCTGCCCAGCACTACCCATGTGCACAGCATGGCTGGCCCATGGGCCATGGCTGGCAGAGCCCTCCTTAGGGGTGAGCTGAGGATGGGGGACCTGGCCCCAGTGCCCAGCTGTTTCCTGAAGCTACTGAAACTTTTTGGGGGGATACTAAGGAACGGGCTTGGGACAACCCCATGCCCACTAGTTCCCCCAGCACTGCCCAGGTGCTTCACATAGAAAGCAACTGGGACTGGTGTGTGTTAACCACACCAGACATGGGACCCTCCTCATCACGGTACCCTTGCTCACCCCATCCCTGGTGTCCACAGGGGTGGCTCTGTCAGGAGCTGCAGGTGGCCAGTGGGATGTCCCCCTCTGGGCCAGTCCCCCTCCCCTCCTACCCCAGGGCTTTCATCCAAGCCTGCAATGGAGGCAAGACTTCACTGGTTGGAGGGCCATGGCACAGGGTGCCCAGTGCCAGTGCCCACCAGGCATTGTGGCCTCGCATGTTCTCTCACCCTGCAGGGACTGACCGATCCTCACTCTCAAGACACCAGGAAAGTGCCACCGTCTAGGCCGATGTGGGGCCCACTTGCGTGGCTCTGGGGCTGTGGAAGGAGGCTCGGGCCTCGGAGGCTCTCTGCAGGGAGGACCTGCCCTCCCACCCCAGTCCTGGGGCTCGTCTTGAGTCTGAGGCCAGATCCTGCCAGGCTCGGGGAGGCAGGGAACAGGGAAAAGGGGTCCAGGGATGCCTCCCACCAGCAAGCACTTGGTGATGCTCAATGGGCACTGTGCTGGAGGAGCTGTACATGCCTGCAGCTGGGCAAGGGGACCCACATGGCCCCGTGAGACTTGGCCACCCCACTCCCATCCTGCTGCTGGATTGGAGCGCTTTAGCCGCAGGTCCCTTTGCAGCGAGCGCGGTCCCACCACCTGCGCGCGGTGCCCGGTAAAGTAGGCTCAGCTGCACACACAGGCTTGTTACGGTAGGGTCACGCGGGGCTGGAGCTGCCCAGAGCTGGCGCCGGAACAGGCACTTGCATGGGGACCCTGTGAATGGTTTGGGGTGGGTGGGGGGTATTTATTTACTTTCTGGTCTGTTCAGCCTTGTTGTAACAAAGCAGCCTGCTCCAGGAACTGCTGCCTTACCTTTCTGACCCGTGCAGCGGGGCATAGGTCCTGCGAAGAGAGCCAGGCTGAGGAGGGGGAGCCGGGCTGGGGGACCCAACCTGGGATGCTGGCAAGGGTGGCATGGGCACAGTGTGGCACTCACAGGTGGTGGGTAGAGCTAGGGGAATGGGCATGCAGCCTTGGTAGCTCCACCATGATGTGCATGCACGTCTCCTTGGAGATAGTAACCTTCGTGCCAGCAAAGTTCCTGCCTGCTGCTTCCCTCAGCCCAGCTAGGATCCCCAAGCATCAGGAAGATGAGAGGGGTGTGCCTTGTGAAGGTGTCCTATCCCCCGCCCTTCCAGTGTATCCCCTGCTTGTGGCTGCTGTCAGCTCTGAGCCCCTGCAATGGCCTTGGATATCAGCCCCATATCCCCAGCTGGGGACAGAGGCGTAGCTGAGGCAGTCCTCCCTCCCCTGCTTCGCCTAGAACAAGCCCTGTCCACATTCCCATGACCCCTTATCAGCATCTCAGTGAAATAATGGCTGATAGGAAAAGGTCCTGAGTGCTTCACTCCCCTCC
>NW_009918179.1:6159-7560 GCF_000696875.1 Nestor notabilis | reverse complement strand
CCACCCACCACCCCCAGGGACCCCCACCTGGCCAGGTATCCCCTCGCCCGGCTCTGCAGGAGGACGATCTTCCTGCGGAGGGAGCGGAAGCGCCTCTTGATGAAGAAGGTGCGAGCGTAGCGCTGGAGCGTGAGCGCGGCCAAGTGATGGGCACGAGCGCGTTTGCTCTCCAGCGCCTGGTACAGCTGCTCCTTCAGGAAGAGCTGGGAAGGGGGGTGATGCTGTGAGACCCCTGCCTTGGCTGCCATCCCCAAAGGCATCACCGGAGCTAAACCCTCTGTCCAGGACAAGCACCTTGCTAACACCAACATAGTACATGCTGGGGCTTAGAGGCTCCTCAGCATCTCCACACAGTTGGTGCCGCTGGGAATGACGTTGGACCACATGTCGACGAGGCAGCGGTACCTGGGCAAGCCCGTGACACCATCACCACACAGGACCCCACCACTGGGATGCCAGCGTGGACTCTCCCTGTGGTGATGGTCACCATGTCTACAAAGGGGGCTACAAGGATGCTGGAGAAGGACTCTTCATCAGGGATTGTAGTGATAGGACAAGGGGGAGCTTAAACTTAAACAGGGGGAGATCAGGTCAGATATAAGGAAGAAGCTCTTCCCTGTGAGGGTGCTGAGGTGCTGACACAGGGTGCCCAGAGAAGCTGTGGCTGCCCCATCCCTGGCAGTGTTCAAGGCCAGGTTGGACACAGGGGCTTGGAGCAACCTGCTCTAGTGGAAGGTGTCCCTGCCCGGGGCAGGGGTTGGAGCTGGATGAGCTTTAAGCTCTCTTCAAACCCAAACTATTCTATTATTGCATGATTCTATACCTGAGAAAGCAGCTTCTCCCAGTGCCGTGCATAAAAGCAGGGGGCTCCCAGCTCCCACCAAACAGTGTCCCTCAAAACACCCACAAGCTTTGTGGTGTCCCCTCGCCGGGTTGCTGGTACCCAACCCACAGCCTCCAAGCACCTGTTGATGAAGACGAGGAAGGGGATGCGGATGGGGAAGCCCTCCTTGCGGATGCGGATGGTCTCCAGGATCCCTGAGTACCGCAGCTGGCTGCTGACCAGATCGGCCTCAAAGAGCCCTGGCTCCTGGGGAGGAGATGGGGAGAAGCTTCAGTGGCCATGCAGGCAGACCCCTGTGTGCCCACCACAGCACTGGCAACACCACGGGCAGGAAAGCCATGACCAAGCTCTCACCTTCTTGTTGTTGGGTTTGAGACAGCGCACAAAGAAGGGGTTGCACCTACATTGGAGAGACCCCGTTGGCCACGGGGAACAGAGGACAAAGCCAGCCTGGCCACCTTGGGCCTGGGGCCATGGTCACCCTGCTCCCAGCAGCCCGGTACGTGGCTGCCCTGCCTGCTTCCCCCTGTCCTGACCTCTCCATCTTTTCCCCCCGC
>NW_009918179.1:5036-6145 GCF_000696875.1 Nestor notabilis | reverse complement strand
GGTGGGAGCCTTGTACCGCCGTGTCCTGGTGCTGCTCCTCCTGATGAGGCTCCTCTGCCGGGCCATCACCTGGGCATGGCCGAAGAAGAGGTTGGCCACCACCTTGGGGAGATGGGAAGGGTTAGGGAGGAGGAAAGTGGATGGATGGAGCAGCTCTTCTGGCTCCTCTTCCCAGCCCAATCACTGCCTCTTTGTCCAGTCCTGAGTGAGTCGTATCCCTTATTTGTAGCTGGATTCCCTGGATAGGGATGGAGAAGTGCAAGAGCAGCCCATGTCCCCCTTTGTGCCAATGTTTGAGGCGTCAAAGCCCAGAGAACCCCATGGGAAGAGGGCACAGGGTGGAGCTGGAGGCATCCTCTGTGTCTGGTCCCCTTGGCTTCACACATGCTTGGGGACATGAAGAGTGGTGTGTGTGGAAGGGGGTGATCCATGCCTGGTGTGTCCCCAGAACCAGGGACTAGCAGGGCCCTACCTTGGTCCTGCTGCTGATGAACAGGTCCAGCACATCCTGACGGACCTGGTCATAGTTCTTATCCAAAAACTTGTGTACCTGGCAAAGAGCAACACCAGCAGCACATTGAGGGGAGTCAAGGAGCTCCAGGCCAAGATGAGGGGCCCCCAGATGGACATTCTGGTCTGCCCCACACCCCTTGGAGCAGGATCAACCCCATAAACCTCCTCTTTAACCCTCCTTAAAACCCCAGCTGAGCATCCCACCGCCACACACCTGGTAGGTCACCTTCCCTGCATAGTGCTTGATGGTGAACTCAGGCAGCGGCATCTTTGGCTTCGTGTACAGCGGGTTTGTCCCATGGTGGTAGTGACACTTCTGGAGGAACGTGTGGTCGGTGGCCTGGGGATGAACGCAGGGGTGAGACACGGATTGGGTCATTCAGCAGCCCTGAGGATGTAGGCACCAGGATGGGATGCCTGGACCAAATCTCTGCTCTGCCACCGAGCAGCTGCATCCGGTGCTCCGTGCCTCAGTTTCCCCATCAACAGAGACCCCACAACCACCCTTCTCTCTTATGGGGCAGGCTTCTTAGTAATTCCTGCAAAAGCAAGTTCCTCCCGGGGGAAGATGCTACAATGGCACCAACCTGGGAGCT
>NW_009918179.1:3473-4841 GCF_000696875.1 Nestor notabilis | reverse complement strand
ACCAACCTGGGAGCTCTTGGGGCTTGTTTCCAGCCTGGAAAACCCCAGCGAAGTCTCCTGGGTTGTCCAGAAATGGAGCAGCCTTGGCCCGTGGTGATTCCCACCCATGGGGACCACCTGGTGCTGCCATCCTCACCTGGGGGAAGCAGCTCTGGTCATCCAGGATGCGCAGGATGCCGTAGGGCTTCTGGGAGATGAGGTCGATGCAGGGCTGGTTGTCTCTGAAGGGGATCTCCTTCCACTCGATCTGCTCCCGGAGGTACTCCTCCTGTGGGGCCAGCACTCACTCAGCCCCACGGCAATGCTCAGCATGGGGCAGAGCCCTGCACAGCAAACTGGGCCAACCTGCTCCTCCTGGAACACGATCTTGTTGAAGAAGAACTGCAGGTACTCGTTGGCATAGTTGATACAGAGCTGCTCAAAGCTGTTGAAGTTGAGATCCTGCAAGAAGGAAGGTCCACGGAGCCTGAGATCCTACAACCCCGGGGCTGGTGGCTGGGCAGGATGGAGCCAGGATGGATCCTGCTCACCTCAAAGCCGTAGATGTCCAGGATGGCGATGGAGAGGGCCTCCTGCCGCGGGTAAAACAACCTGTTTATGCCAGCCGAAGAGCAGGGAGTAGAGGGTCTTGGCAATGGCATCCCTGAAAAGGATGCCAAGGGAGATGAGCTGGAGCTCCAGCGCGGCACAGCAAGGGATGGCCTGGCACACAATACACCACCACCACGGTGGCCAGAGCCATCATATCCCAGGACAGCCCTTGGGGCTGAAGTTCTGCTCACCAAGAGCCTAACCCTCACTGGGAGACCAGACCATCCCTTTCCCATCCCAGCATTCCACCTCCTGCCCCATTCCCAGGGGCCAGACGCCCCATATAACACCCCCCCTTCCCTTTACCTGGCTCCCCCCTTTCCCTTTACCTGGCATCCACGGCGCTCTCAACAGTCAGAGGGGTAAATATCTTCTCCCGCAGCGTCTCCTGGTTGGGATGCACAAACCCAACAGTGTGACGGAGCTTTCGCACCACCAACCGTGGTACCCAGGGACCCCCCGCCACCTGCTCCCCCCCTGCACTCACCGTCCCCTTGAAGTTGATGGCTTTCTGCAGGCCCTCGGGGGAGACCTGCAGCAGCTCAGCCACTGTCCGGATCTCCGTGGCGCTCACCACCATGGCCACTTCCTGGCAGTCGCTCTATGGGACACGGGGAGGTGATGGGATGCAATGACCCCCCCTCTGCACATCCCGAATCAGATCCAAGGAGCGCGGCTTGGATCCCCTTTGGGTACCTCGTATTTGTCAAAGTAGACGTTGCCCAAGTGGAGGACGGAGGAGAGGATGCGGAAGATGCTGTTCTGCTCCTCCACGCT
>NW_009918179.1:2599-3417 GCF_000696875.1 Nestor notabilis | reverse complement strand
TCCTCCACGCTGAAGCTCAGCGATTCCATAGTGTTGAGCAGCCGATGGAAATCCTCCACATCGTTCTTCCCGGGAATCTCGCAGTTCCCACCCTGGCATTGCCCCTCCATGCCATCAATGGGTGCCAGGGGGCAGCACCCAGGGGTGGAGGGGGACACCCTCCCCATCCGCGTGTTGAATGCAGGAGGGTTCAGGAACCCACCAGCACCCCACAGCTTGGTCAGCCCCCCAGAAGGAGGACTCAGGAACCCACCAGCACCCTGATCTTGGTCATACCCCAAAAAGGAGGTGATAAGGGGGGGTTTGGGCAGGGCCACCCTACCTGGTTCAGGTAATAGTATGTCTCGGCGCCCTGCAGGCAGTACCGCCGCCGCTGCTGCGCGGGCAGCCCTGCCAGCATCTCATAGAAGATGTGGTAGTTGCGCTCGCACTTGGCCTGGGATGCAGAGGATCAGGGTGGGATGGGGCCCATGGAGAGGGCAGGGAGGGGGCCAGAGCCCCAGCACCCACCTGGAAGACCCCTCGGGACTTCTCCAGCAGGTACTGCGAGGTTATGGCACCGCAGATCAAACCGCTGTAGGGGTGAGAGTGGGCACCCGGCTGCAACCTCGCCATGGGCAGGGGCTGTGTCCCCATCCCAGTGACCATGCCTGGCACTTGGCGGGGGGGGGGGGTCTGTGCTGGTCCCCAGGTACCCCCCACAGTGATGGGTGGGCAGAAAGGGGCTCCCTGCATCCATCTGCCAAGCGAGGGCTGGAGATGCTGCACCCCAGGGTGAAATCAAGCATCCCCCAGTGGGGATGAATGACGATGGGAAT
>NW_009918179.1:1796-2560 GCF_000696875.1 Nestor notabilis | reverse complement strand
ACAATGCCAGTCCAGGGCACAGCATCCCTGCCCCAGGGACAGCAAACGCTGTCTGTCTTCAGGTAACGTCACTTTCTCCCTACCATTTGTCCCCAAAAGCATTCCTATGTGCATCCCACCCCAGAGCTGAGGGGCCGGGGGCCTGGTTGGGCACCCCCAGGGACACACA
This sequence comes from Nestor notabilis, assembly GCF_000696875.1. NCBI lineage: Eukaryota > Metazoa > Chordata > Aves > Psittaciformes > Psittacidae > Nestor > Nestor notabilis. The sequence continues at coordinate 2,391 of NW_009918179.1, read as the reverse complement.
GAGGGGGTCAGCCACATGCAGGGGCTGCTCATTATTACTTACTCCTCCAAGAAGATCTCCACAAACTTCCCAAACCTGCTGGAATTATCATTCCTCACGGTTTTGGCATTGCCGAAGGATTCCAGCAAGGGGGTCGCCTCCAGGATCTGCAATGGGGAGAGATGTGGGTCAGCCTGGACATCCCAACACACCACAGGCTATCCCCGTGGTGGTGGGCCCCCCCTTGTCACGCTGCCACCCTCCAGCCCCATGCAGACACCCTGAATTCAAGGTGCGCACCAGGACTGGGTTGCACAAGGATGCAGGAGAGCACAAGGACCCCATGAACACACATGGACCAAGGTCCCACCATCCACCCCAGCATCCCCTCAGGGTGATGTGGCAGAGATGCCACCACAATGCTCAGCCCCCTTGAACCACCCCAGCCCGTGCGTCCCCCTTGGTACCTCTATCTGCCGTGGTCCGGGTGGAAGCAAAGGACAGGGAGGGAGAAGCAGAGCCGTGAGCAGGGGATGGAGGAGAGCGCAGGGAGGTGGGACAAGGGGACAGGGATGCCCCCAGGGCGGTGCTGTACCTGCGGGGCAGTGCTGCGCTT
>NW_009918179.1:808-1751 GCF_000696875.1 Nestor notabilis | reverse complement strand
TGGCTTCGGTCTTCCCCGAGCCGCTCTCCCCACTGAAACACAGAGAGGGGACACGGCCGGGGTCAGCACCAGCCAAACAGGGGGTTAAGGGGGGGTGCACACCCCAAACCCACCCCGCACCCCATCCCCAGAGGGGATGCTGCCAGGACGGGCTGGTGGCAGCATCCTGCACCCAGCAGTTAAGGCTGTGCTGATTGTTGAGGGCCACGCATGAGCACAGCTGTGTCCCACCTGATGATGATACACTGGTTGTGTTTGGCATCCATCACTTTGGAGTAGGCGACGTTCGCGATGGCAAAGAGGTGCCTGGGGTGGGGAGAAGCAGAGGTGGGGGTTCCAGTGCCACGTTCTCCCAGCACAGAGACCCCCACTGCACCCTGAGCATCCCCATGCACAGACAGCGCCCTGACATGAAGGTCCTCAGGGGCCTGGGTCCACCCGGGGGCTGCTGTAGAACCCAGGGGTGGATGATGACAGGTAGACGTGACCCTCACCCCACAGTGTTCAGGGACACCCCAATACTCACGGTGGGTTCTCGCCCAGGGCTCTGCCCTCGTACTGCACGACCTGCTCCGTGCCGTAGATGTTGTAGAGCCGGTACGGGTTCACTGACACCAGGATGCTGCCGATGTAGGTCTGTGGAGAGCCAGATTTGGGTGCTGGCCCCCCAGACACCCCAGCGCCGGGGTCCTCAGGAGACGCTGTGCACCCCTAAACTTACATAGATGAGCTGGCGCTCAAACCGTGTCCGGATGTTGCTCAGCACCGCAGCCTCCTGGAGGTCCCTGCATGGAGCAGAGGCTGCATTAGGGGGTAGCAGGGGGACAGGAGGTGTCTGCTGGCCATGAACATGTCCCCAGCATCCCCAGGAGGATGGAGGAGACCCTGTGTTGGGATGGGATGGGATGGGATGGGATGATATGGGATAGGATGGGGTGGGGTG
>NW_009918179.1:429-776 GCF_000696875.1 Nestor notabilis | reverse complement strand
AATGGACAGGGACACTCACTCCAGCTGGGTCATGTCCTCCAGCCCATCCTCCTCCTGTGGCTCCTCGTACCGCATGATGGGCAGGCTGCACAGCGACTGCATCTGCATGGAGCAACAGAGCCCAGCCCCATCACCACAGGGCTGTGCCAACCTCCTGCAGTGTCCTACCCAGTCACCACCACCCCAGAACCACCATTTGTGACCCCAAAACAGGGAGCCCACAGCCAGTAATGTTAGGGACCAAAAAGAGCATCTCACAGCCCTGAAACGGATCCTCCAGCAAGAGTGTGGTGTGTCCAGGGATAGCACCAGCACTGGAAACGGGGATGTGAGGCCACTAAGGCATC
>NW_009918179.1:0-242 GCF_000696875.1 Nestor notabilis | reverse complement strand
CAGCGTGCCGGCATCGGGTCTCAGCATTTCCATACGTGAGAATCAAGTGTCCCCGAAGAGGCCGTGCACGGGGGGAGACACACAATGGGCGACAACCATCCCCCATCCACCCTGCTCCGTATGGCAGGACCCCCACCAGCACCCAGTGCACCACTTACCCCCTACCCTGGGTGCTGCGACCCCCCTGGCACTGATGGCTTTGTGCACCGGGGAGCCAGCAACCACAATACACCACCCCATCC
>NW_009918178.1:0-253 GCF_000696875.1 Nestor notabilis | reverse complement strand
GTGACCAGAGAGGAACTTTTGGTTCAGATTTGGGGTTTTTTTGTTGGATTTTTGATAATAAAGATGTGAAAGCGAGCGGGGCGCAGCGCTGGGGGGATGCTGGGGGGGACATGGGGTGACCCCACTCCTGGGCACATTGCGGGTCCCCAGGGTGCTCCTTGTCCCAGGCAACCTGGGAGTCCACAGGTTGTTCTTTCTCCTTGGTGAATGGGGTCCATGGGGAGCCTCTTCTCCCAGGTAGGTTGGAGGTCCA
>NW_009918177.1:0-2452 GCF_000696875.1 Nestor notabilis | reverse complement strand
ACCACGGTCCCTCAGTGGGGCTTGGGTGGGCCCGAGCGCCAGGGCCGGCCTCCAACCCCCCGGGGCGGATCAGCGCCTCACCCCGGGAGCTGACTCCCTTAGAGAAGGGAAAACTTGTGTTTCGGGGTGAGGAGGGAGCGTCCCGGTGGCCCCAACCTGAGCTGACCGTCCTCCCCACCGGGGATGCCGAGCTGCTTGCTGGGACAGGCGCTATTAAGGTGCACTTACTTCTTCCTAACCTCAGTACAACCCACCCCAGCTGGCACTGCCATTTAAATGAGAAACCTACTGCAAAACTCCAACCCGTGTGCCTGTAGTTGTCAAGTGGTGCCTCCAGCGGATGGTGAAGCACCAGGTCTCCTTCTGCTTTTCTCCCTGGACAGGGTCCTCTCCGGCTACAGCACCACTGCATCACCTATTGCCCATCAAAATCCAATCCCACCTTGAGGATAACAAGGTGGTTTCCCTCTCCTGCAGCTATTCGGCTTCATGAGGAAAAACCCAAGAGGAGACAACAGATAACATAACCTAACAGATAAGGGGGTGCAAGCAAAAGCTAGATTCTATTTAATCACTACCTTGCAGTTGTAGAGGGATTCATGCTTGCTTCTGCAAACATGACCCATGGGAGCATCAGTATGTGCACAGAGCAAAAGAGAGAGCCAAATCACGTACTGAAATCCTCTCCAACCCTTTTGCTCCCTCTTCATTTGAGGTGAGGGCACCAGGGCTTTCCTTGTACCAGCTTTTTCTGGGGTATAATAGTGGAAATGGAGGAGCTTTCCTTTTAACACATTTCACGCAGTGTGCAAGTTGATCTATGGTCCTAGAAGTAAAATGCTTCCCTTCCTGGGGCTCCATGCATTTTTTCACCCAACCTTCAAGTCAGAGCTGTATGTTATTAGGAAACAGCACTTTTGTAGGCACCAGAGGGCTGGGGCAGCCCTTGCCAAAGTGAGGGAAAGTCCTGGCCTTCCTGGCAATGGTCACATCTCTGTCAAGACCCCAAGGCTAACAGGAACCAGAGCTTCTCCGGTCTCATCAGTGGATCTGCACTCACACAAGTGGGGAAGCTTTGCCTGTTGGTGACTTTTAGTTTGGTTTGTAACTGTAGCTGAGCCTCAGGCATCATGTTGCAAAGACCATTACTTTCAGTGGTGGTCTCTCCTGCAAGGCAAACACTGAGGTGGCCACTCGTAAAGTAACCATGTACTTGACACCATTAGAATGGAAGAACCACATGATTTCTTGATAAGTCACTGTGGTTTTATTAAGTGATTAATTGATTATGTAACAAGCAGCTGTGAAGGGAGTAGTAATTTGTTGCACAAGCCTGCCATGCCCTAGGCAAACAGAACCTGTACATGTCCTTTGCCAACAAAATAATTTCTCCTGACATTATAAAAATAGCTGTTAGAGGACATATTTCTCATTCTTCTGAGTGCCTGCCCTTAGGGAAGATTCAGCAACATTTTGGGTCATGGAAACCCAACATGGAAAAAAGAGAAAATTAATTTGAGATTTCCTTTAGCAATTAAGAACACAGACAGTCTGCTAACTCACAGCCCAGAAACAGACACGTAGGAACCCAAAGCAGCATCACAAGAGCTGGGTGCTGCAATAGCCCCTCAAGGGCACCATGGAAAAACAGACCCATTTCTTCATCCTACCTTGGTTTTGCATGGCACACAGAGCATGTGTGGAGACAAGAGGTAAGGTACAGGCTTGCCTTGCCGCCTCTGGACAGGAGTGCCGCTCTCCATCGTCGCTCTATAGGGCTGTAGCAGCATCGCAAATCCTCACACTGCCACTGCAGAGGTAAGTGATAATGAACTAGCACAAGCAAAACACTATAAATAACACTTCCTCCTTTAGGAAGGGGAAAAAGGAGACACTATTGCTTTTTAATACTTGGAGGCTTGTACTGTGTTGCCATACTAAAAGCCTTAAGTATATAGACAAAGATTGTAGCTTTATTTCCTTGGGCTTGAGCAAGTGGGAAACGTCGCTGCCCACGGCAGAGGGGTTGGAACTGCTTTATCTTTAAGGCTCCTTCCAACCCAAAGCATTCTGTGATTCTTTCCAGCAGTCTACTCCTCAGTTCTGTTCACAGCCTCAGGAGCGCTGCACTACGCATCCCGAGAGCCACAGTACCTCATGACAGGAAAACCATGGAAGCAACAGGAGGACAGCCACACTTGCCTCACCTAGTGAGAGGCCAAATGCCACTCGCTTGGAATGGCAGCGGCAGCTACAGAGGGACCAGTGTGGTGTCCAAGGGAAGGAACCCCACGGCTGACTCACTCCTCCGCCTGATAAAGCAGCTGATCACCCACATTAAAGGCCATTAGAGATACCAGTGGCTCGCGGGCAGAAGCACCCAGCTATGCCGGGGCCGGTGTGAGAACGGCGGTACACGCCATAGAGCGCTCCCCTCTCCGCTGCCGCCTTG
>NW_009918176.1:43410-73194 GCF_000696875.1 Nestor notabilis | reverse complement strand
TCGGGTGACTGCCCTTGCGGTGTGAGATGTTAACTAATTAATTGTAATATCATAACAATAAATAGCAACAAAGATGATAATGGAGTAAAGGCCCCTAGAAGCAGCGCCCGGACGCGCGAGCCGGGCGTGCTGTTTTTTTCTGAATGAAGAAATCGGAGTTTTTTTTTTTCCCGAGCATCGCGGCTCTCCGCGTACTTACGGGAGCTAAAGCGGTCGCTTCCCGGTGCCGTGGGGTGGGAGGAGTTCTCCTGGCTCCAGCCCTCTCTTAATCCATCCCAAAATTAAAACGGGGGACGTGAGGGGGAAGGGGAGAACGTAAACCCTTTCGCCGTGCACAGAGAAAGCTATGAATGAGGTCGAGTTGTCCCCGCCCAGCACCACTGCGGTCTGCTGTTTTTTTTCACCCGCCTCCCTTTTATTGTTTAAATAACAGAAGTTTGGGTATGTGTTAAAGTTTGATGAGCGGTTCCATGAACTAACGAGCCTGGCATTTGCTGCCTAGTTTTTGTCTGGGGGTTGGTTGTGAATCTCTCTCGGAGAGCCGGGCTCTGTCCCGGAGCTGCAGCCGTCGTAGAGTGATGCCAAGGGGCTGGCCGGATCTTGGCTCTCTTTTTCGCATATCAGCACAGGGGAGGGTCAGAAACGGGAGAAGGGTTGCTTTGGGGTTAGGACCTGCAGATTTGGATGATGCTTGCTTTCAAGGGGTAGGGAGAAACAAGCATGCGAATAATGAAATAACCCTGACAGAGAAGGCTATTCAGGAGGTATAGAGGGGACTACCTCTACCCCAGGAACAGGGCTCCACAGAGGCTATAAGGATTCCTCCAGCAGGGGCTAGCCTTGATAGGGGAGTCTTCAGAAACAGCTGTGGTGAAGGGCAGCTCTCCCTCTACAGCATTGCACCTGCACAGTTATAAGATAAATGCTACTGAGAAAGGATCGTCATGATCTTAAGTTTGGCGTGGAGACAATGAGCCTTCCAGCAACAGAAGGGGCTTGACCTAGTGAATGTCCCTTGGGTACTAGGGAAGGACGCAGAACCAGAGATCTGCAATGACCTGTAGAATGACCTGCAGACACAGTCATTGCTAATTGTTGTAAGATGAAAAGGTGTTTTCCTCCCATTCCTCACTTGTTCCCATCACCTCTGACTACTCTGTAACTTTTCAATACCATTTTTAGAAATGGGATGAGCAGTGCCGGATACTGAATCATTGCAAATAAGGACAAGCCGTAAAGTTATGCAATACATTCTCCAGTCTCACATCCTGTGATCCAAATCAAACATTCTTTTCTTAGTAGACGACTTTTTACACAATTTCTCCCTTTCTCTCCCCCTGCATACTCCTTCTGACTGTGACAAAGCATGAGAGACCTAGAATCTTACATCAACCTTTGTTCGCTAGACCAATGTTTTCTGTTTAACTTGCTTAGTTACCCAGCATCAACTGGAGCCACAGTCCCTAGCAACTCTGGAAAGGCTGCCCAGAGCCTCCAAGCCCAACCAGAGAAAGGAGTGAAAGGAGAAAGGGATGAAAAATCTAGTTCATTCTAAGCTTGTGGTTGGAAACTCCTCATTTTTAATAGCATCTGAAGAAGTGATTCAGGGTGAAATAGGACACACTTGCCATAAATATTCAAGTTTGTAAGGAAGATGTTATAAATTTCAGTTTCTGGATTTTATTTTACTCTAAGAGGCATGGAAGGATACATGTAGTGGGAATGATACAGTTATCTATCCATTGGTTGAATTTTGCTCTTTAAGTATGTTTTAATAATTTTACTCTTCTTTTCTATGAAATCTTTCCCCAAACTTAACACTTTATAAACTGCTTCTGCTCTCAAATATGTCAATGAAAATATTGCCATTTCAGTTCAATGTTAAAGGAATAAGCTCTGAATGAACAAGTCTTTATATTCCTCATAGAAACATTAAGCGTACATAATCCTGTGCCAGTTTTTATTGATCTAAGTCTGTCAGTCAGCTGAAATTGTAGGGAAGGTCAGCATATAACATGAGATGTGAAAAGGAATCAGGTCCTAAAAGTCAGATCAAAGTCTGAAGACCAAGTCAGCAGTGAAGTTTTGTGTAGCTGCTGCCTGTCTTGCTTAGCTGTGGTGCTTCTGTAGGAAGCGTTAACCAAGTAAGAAAGAGATACTTGATTTGAAACACACTGGCCAGATTGCCTGGGCCACAGCAGTGCTGTTGGCTGGTCCAAGCATAAATGTCATGCTTACAGTACTTGGAGACTGTTGTTTGAAATAAAATGGGATGATAGTGGCAAATATTGTTCATTATATTTTCTCATTCAATTGAATGAGGTGAATTTTCTGAATCTGCAATATAAAGCAGTTACTGAATCAACCAAGGAAGTAGCCAGCAGAATGGCATACAAAACTATCATGATCTCCCCATGACCTTTCTGAAGATACTGATATATGTCAGAATGAAGATTGCCTCCTTTCCCCCAAGTGAGCTGGGAAGGATTCCTTCTAGGACTGTTCACTGACTGACTTTTCATCTCTGGACTTCATTGTGCTGATTTACACTGTCCAGAAACTGCCACCCAGAGAGACAATCCCATTAGAAGTTTCTTTTAAACAGACTCTGTGATTATCCACTTCTTTGATGACCGTGTCCATTACGATATTGTTGAGTTCCCCCTCCGAAATGGCTCTTCCTGCAGGAAATGCACATGGGGGGGTATTTTCCCTTTTTGTATTCTTCAGTGTCCCAGGAAAGTCTATGGAGAAGGCCTTTCATTTTCATGCTATGGAAAGTATCCAGCAAGGTCTCCCCTTTTCTGTATCCAAGGTTTATCTTCAGATAAACAACAACAATAGATGTAGAAATTGGACTTTAGTGTGTCAGGTACTAAGAAAAAAGTATTAAGTGCAAAGTTTGTTATAAATCTAACCTTGTGTAAGGAAAAATATCTTTTCTGTAACCCTGACTTATTTTTTAGTATCTGATTCTGTGTATATGGACTCTGTGTGAACAGAAGCCAGCCCTCCCCTCCAAGCCAATAGCAGCCTTTCTTCCATTGATGTCAATGAGCTTAGATCAGAGCACAAGTCTTGTGAGTGATCAAAGACAGTTCTACATTAAAAAGACTTCCTTTTCCAGGTCAGTCTGCTCCTTGTCCCTTTAGAGAAAATGTATTATCAGCATACAAGCTGGAGCAAAAAGGATAATAATTTTTGAAGTGGTAAAATAAAGACCTTAATTTTATTTTTTGCTGATTTACAAAGTGCAGAGCTGAGCCTATTGGGAACATTAAACAACTACTAAGTGTTGAGAACTGTCATATTAAGAGGACAGTCTCATTCCACCAAAATTAATCCAAATAGCTAGCTCAAAATATGCTTGCAAGTACCTCCCCACCAGTTGTCAAGGCTGGATCCCCATGCCAACTTGGATATGGTTTTCTATTTTTTGTAACTATTTTTTTGTAATAATTTACACTAGAACTTTAGTATGTTAATAAGGAAAACTAAGCAAAATGGTTAATGATGGAACAGTAAAGGGACAAGTCTTTTCTCTATATATCAAAAAGGGCAATTCAAAGACATGAAGACAAGCATCTTGTACTTTAAAAAGAGGTGTGATTTTGACTTTTGGTATGTGAATCCATTTTTTATTAAATGAGCTCTTCAAGAGGTAATTTGACAGGAAATGTACCCATTTGCATGAACTGCACATGTGGAGCTTACATGTGTGTGCAATAAGGATACAACAAAGTATGTAGGGATAAATACCTATGTGCCATATCTGGAGTCAGAATCAAGCCTTAGGCTTCATTCTTCACTCAAATAACAACAAAAAAAAAAGGTGTTATTGAACAACTCAGAGCAAGATTTACAACTGACTACAGTGCAATAAAAAAAAAAAAAAGGCACTCCACAAAGTAATTTATGTACAGAAGCCAGTTAAATGAGGTAGAGAGAAGCAGGTCCAACATTTCTGCAAACTGCCTTGTTGTTATATTGTACAGAAATTGTAAAAAACCCCAATTCTTAACTGCAGTGCTGTGAGGTTTGCCTTCATATGTTTATTCATCTGGGACCTAAGAAGTGTCTTAGTTGACTGCAGGACAAATTTCTGTGTATGGGAGAGCATTCTGTCTAGGAGGCAAAGCAGTCCTTGTCCCAGGAATCAGTGATTTGTCTCTGGTTCCGGATCTCAGTAATGCATTAGATTTTTCAAAGTGATAGTATTACATACCCAGTTTTAGCTGTATCTGTGGCCACAGCATATTCCCAGCGTAGCCATTCCTGGTAGTTCAGAAAGCCCCGTCTGTCTGTCAGATGAGTTGCTGATGGGTCTCAGATAGCATAAGCACAAGCAAATTGACTTTCTAAAGCACAATACTGCCCTCCAAATCAGACTATCAAGACTCTGGACTGTTGGCTACGCCAGTCAGACCTTACTGTTTTCTGTTACCACTAGCTCTGTTTATTCGCAGATGGCATGATTCCCAGAAGCTAAAAAGTGGTTGTGTTATATATATATATGTATCTCCATATCAATGTTATGCCTCACTAATTGAAATCAATCTTACATGGGAGGAATTCTCTTCTGAATGGTGTCCTTTTAGCTTTATGAAATTACCTGAGGAAAAGCACTACCTTAGTGGTCAGATGTAAGTGGCATGTCTTTGATATTTCCCACATTTTAAGTTATACTAGTATTGCTAAGAGAAGAAAAAGGGTGGGCTTATTTCTTTTGTGATAGGCCAGGTGAGTAGAGTACATCCGTGGGTGTAAGATCAGGAAGCGAAGTGCTTGCACATTCCAGGGAAACCCTTGCATGCAAGGGAAGCTATGAAATACTATGACTAGTTATTCCTAACCTTTTGAGATTTAACATACTCAAGCTAGTTGCCATTACAGTATCTTTTCTTTTAGGGAGGTATAACATAAATTTTTCACTTTAGGAATAACTTTGTGAAGTTATTTTACAGACAAGTACATAACCTGAACCAGATCCCTCTTAGACAGATATTGCTACCTCAGTCGCACTCATGAGCATGGTGCTGGTGAAGGCAAATGTGAGATCGAAAGATGACAACAGGGTATGCTTTTAGGAGCTGTTCTCCAAAGCCTCATTGCAATCTTGTGTTGCCAGATTTTTTGGGGTAGCACTGAAAACCAAGCAGATTCCCAAAGCAGAGCTAGAAAGAAACACCACCCCCATCATTCACAAAGCACCTCTTGATGTACACAAGAAACTCCCATTAGCTATATTTGGATCCCAGTCTTCACTCAGAAACATCTTTATTTTATTAACTTTAAAATGTGTGTTGATATAGTTTGCACAGTTGTGTTAACATGTTAAGGACATAAACTATCTTAAGACCATTTCTGACTCTTCAATATGGGTCATTAGCTTACCTGGAATTGATTCCTGTTGAACAAGAGCAGGGCTCAAGAAGGATTAGACAGAAAAGACATCCATCTCTATCACAGTACATGGTAAATGTTTGCAGTAGTTGCCTATCTTTAACCTGATTGAAATGTGCCTTCAGCTTTCCATTGGATTTCCTTGTATGTTTTTCTACCAGAGCAAAAACTCCCTTATTAAACAGTGTCTGTTCCACATGAAAGCACTTACAAACCACAATCAAGTCATTCTCTAGTTTTTACATTGATACACTAAATCTAAGTAGACTTACCCTGTGGAATCACTCCACTTTACAGCCTTTGTTTTTTCATTCATATTCTTGTGGTTCTTCTCTGAACTACTTCCAATTTGCCAACATCCTTCTTGAGTTGCTGACATCAGGACCAACATTATTCCAATAGCTTTTACCAATGCCAAAATGCAGAAGTAATACAACCTCTTTACTACCCTTTGATGCTATCTTTTGCACGCAGAAAAGGATTGCATTGACCCTTTTGGCAACGTGATATCAGACAGGCTCTGGAGCTCAAACAGTTGTATGCCAGGACCTTCAGTTCATTTTTCAGTCTCAGCTTCCCAGAAAGTACTCTTCTTATGTGAGTAAGGCCTGAGATGTTTGTTTTTAAATAGGTTGGGTTACATGCGAAGCAACTTATTTCTTTTGCACCTTGCTAAGAAACACTGAAAAGGCATTGCCCACTTCTGCCCCCTTCCAAATTTTGTTTCATTGAAAAATGTTATTAGCAAAGGCACTGCTTTCTCCCACCTTGCCAACAGCATTATTAATATGGACAAGGCTCATACGCAGTCCCCGCAGAACCCCCTGTCTGGTAGCCCCACATTATATTGCACTGTTAGTTCTAACACTACCCAGCTTTAAAATAAGTTGGTTGGCCAGGTGTGTTCATCATATTAGTTCTGATTCCTGTCAGAATTGTTTGTAATACTATATGGCAAACACATCCCAGGTCAAAGTATACAATATTACCACAATTACTTTTATCCACCAAATTTGTAGTCTAATAAAAATAGCACATTAATTCGATAAGATCTTTCTTCCATTAATCTGTGTTCATTGCCATTAAATTGCACTGTTTTAATACTTTATTAATTGACTTTCCTATCAGCAACTCCATCACTCTGCTTGGAATAGATGTCAAACTGACAGGCCTGTAATTACCTGGTTGCCCTATTTTGTCTGCAGAAGTATTGGCAAAATATTAACTTTAAGTTTCTTCAAGAAGGATATTGGTTTAACCAGTGTGGGCATCTTTCTTAATTGCGGCTTTTTGAAGATTGAATGAATTTTTGCTGAGTTGCTGTAAATTATTCACATTTTTGTTGGTTTAAATTTTCTCCTCCAGGCTGGCTGATACACCTCTGTTTTTTTCAGCTTTGTGGAATAGAATCTAAGGCAATGAGTGGTTAGGCTTTATCCTGCTTACACGTGAAACATGTAAAATGCATTTTAAAAGCACATTAAACATAAACCCAAGTCATTATCACTTCCACCTAAGCAGACTCTAAATTTTGTGATTAATATTTCCCTGTCAGGATGAGGTCTAGTGTAGAAGTTTCCCATGCCAGATACAGCTCTTTTTGAGTCAGGAAGTTGTTTTGTGTATTTTTCCTTGAAAATCCAAGAATGCTTTAGTACTTGCATCATGAGACATCCCTTTGCTCTCCCTTCAGATTTATCTTGCCAAGTCTGAAAGTGCCATATATAGTGAAAGGCTTTTAAAAGGCTAATCAGGAAGGTCACCCTACACCCAGAGGTAGGGCTGGTTAGATGAGCCAGTTCTGCGTTGTTTGGAACAAAGCCTTGCTTCATGCTATACTCAGTGTTACCACGCTGCTGGCACTGACGACTGACGTCCATGAGAGCACTAAAATCGGAGAGTTTTCCCTGAGTGCTGGCCTGTGTTTCATCAGAATGTATTAGCCAGGGAGAGTTACTGTCTGTCATGATTCTGGCTCAGCACTATGCTGCCACTGCCCAGGTGTGTCCTGGCTTTCCAACGGTAAGCATCAGATCTGCCATAATCTGGAGAAAAAAAAAAAGGAATCAGATCCTTTCATTGTCCTTCTGCATCTGTGCTCTGGCTGCAGGTAGCAGAGGTCTCTTTTAGGTCCTGTGGAGCATGAAGCATAGTAGCTCTGCAGGAACCAGCCTGTGCCTCTTTGTTTGCAAAGTGCTTCCTGTTTGGATTTCCATAAGCATTATTTTTACCTTCCATTTGCTTAAGTGATGACATTAGCCAGACAAAAAGGTGCATGATCTTACTTAGAACGATCTTTTCTCTTCTTCAGGCATAGTTTTGTAGCTACACTAAAAACATAACAATGACCATACAATGTCAGTCCAGTGGTCCATCTGGTGCAGTATCTTCTCTCTCACAGGGCAGCAGTGAATGTCCATGGGAAAGGACAAGATCAGTGTAAACATATAATGACACACCCTCATAGCAGCCTCTCAGGCCTTTCTCCCAGTGATTTGCAGCCTGTTTGCTTGCTGAACCAGCAGCAGCGCCTTTCTATTTGATATCCATCAGTGGATTTTTCTTCAGTGAATTCTTCTGATTTGCTTTTGAGCCCTCATGTGCTGTTAGCAACCGCAGCATCCTGTGGCCAGGCATTCCATAACTTAATTGTATATACGAAAAAGTAACTCTTTGTTTGAACTTCTGTCATTCAAGCTTCCTAATTTCATTTGATACCCCCTTGTTACTGCTTTAGAGGAGACAGCAAACACTAATTCTGTACTTACTTTCTCCCTGCCATTCATGATTTTATAGACCCAGTATTATATCCCATCTCTTTTCCCAGCTGAAGAATCTCAGTCTGTTTTGTAATTCCTTTTATGAAAGATCTCATTTCACTGTTCCTTTTCTGTTTCTGCCTTTTGGGATGGGAAAACAGAATCTCACTCAATATTCAGGATACAGCAGAAGTACGGATTTATAGTGACACAGTTGGCTTCTGGTTTGTTCTGTATTTCTTTCTAATAGTTGGTACTGACTTGTTTTTCTGGCCACTACTATGCTGAATGTGACAGTCTGTGACTATGACTGTATTCATGACTTCAAGATTTCTATGCCCCCTCAGTGATTAAGACCACATCAGAGCCCATGCAGTTAAGATTATTTTTCCCCCTTGTGAACTGCTTTGCATTTGTCAACATTGGATTTCCTCTACCATTTTATTACCCAGTCATTCTGTAGAATAAGGCCCCTCTGCAGGTCCTCAGAGTCAGCTTTCATTTTTATTACCCCACATGAGCAAACATTGCAGACACATTACTTGCTCCTATTTCCTGATCGTTTTGAATATAGCCTACAGGACAATATACATAGGAGGTGTTCAGTACTGGGAGCAGCTGGCACCACAAAGAATTGCCAGAGCCAACCTCCAAGGCAACATATGGATGCAGTCTGTGAAAAGGGGGCAGACTGGAAAGAGAGAGCTCAGCCTTCCTATAAGCTTTTTGGAGCTTCCAAGATAGCCCTGGCTTCTCCTTGAAAATGCAACTGAGACACTTAAGCAAAATCAGTCACCTTGGGCTCCATCAGTAGCCAGCAATGGTCTTCCTTAAGGACAAGTTAAATCCTAGGTGAGCTAAAGGCTGTCTCTTTCTGTCAAACATAGGAGAAAATTCTCCATTCTTAAACACCCAATTTATGTATCTACAATGTGATGGAATAAATCCAGACTTTGGTTTGTAGGCTTTATTTTTGTGAATTGTAGACTGTGCAATTTTACAAGCACAGGGAAAGCAGAGTTATATGGTATCACCTAGGCTGGAACACTGGCTATTTGAAGCATGTTATAGCTGATCTATAACTCACATGCTTATTTTGACAGGCTGGCTCTTGTTAGTTTTGAATGGGTGTGGGAGGAAATAGCAGTGCATAAAACTTGCACATTACTAATACCATTGCCATATAAAACAAATATTTGAATAGGAAGTTTCAGAAATGATTCAGTGCTCTAGCTACAGAATATCCTACAGGAATTTTTTTTTATAGTAACAGAATTAATGAAAAGCAAATCCTATTTCTCCACCATGGGCATAGGGTGGTCCCAGTGCAGCAAAGCCAATGTGATACACTGTCTCAGGGATAGAAAAAGCAGCCTCTACAGATTGCTGGCCCCCTGGGTGACTGAAGCTTGCTTTGAAGGGACTCCTTGAGCTGAGAGGTTGCTATATGCTTTTTAAGTGACTGCACCAGATCGTGTGTGGGTGCAGCAGACAGGGGCTAAAAGCCCTGAGCTGCAATACGGCAGCAATTGAAAAGCCATTCTGTTGTTGCTACTCTATCAACTGCAAGGGAAAACTCTCTTCCCACCCCTAGAGACTATTCTAACCACATCCTTTGAAGGTACTGAAGTTATTTCACTCACTTAGCCCACAGTTTTCTCAGCATTAAGTCATAGGTGAGGAGATAATTGTTACGTCAGTAACAACATTTCATTCAGACACTGTCATAAGCGGAGGATTTCTAGGTGCTGAAAATGTGGTATGACCAACAAACAAAGAAGCCAAAATATCACCTTAAAAATAACTACCTTCTCACCATGGCTTTTTAGTTCACTGGGAACAAGTTGCAGGAAGTTTGGTCTCAGATCTCTTTCTTCTCTGAAGCATGGCTGTTCCACTGTACAAAGGATCAGTCTGCAAGTGGTTTGGAGTAGATATTGTGTCTTCTCACATCTTGTGCCTACTTTATTACAAAATATCTTGGACCTTTCTCAGTTTGTGTTTCAGATCTCTACTGAAAAATGGGGATAAAGTGCTTCATTAACTCCTGGAGAACTGTGGTGGTTTCTAATGCAACGGTGAAAGGGGACACATGAAATTGTGAAGCTGAGACAAACTTGATGCATCCTTAGCAACACTTAGGCAACTCCTACTATGCACAGTGACACAATGTTGTGTGTGAACTTCAACAGCGTGGCCAAGGGAAATCTCTGTTTTTTTAAATTTTCAGGAACTTTTAAAATGTCAATGAGTGCATAATAGGTTTTGACACTGGAAAATCCACCTCAGACTGGAGAATGCTCTTTGTCTTTTTGAAATAGGAAAAGCCTGTTTCTCATGTCTGTACTTTGTTCCTAGAATCATTTTTAGACTGAAATGTAGTATACTACTATTTTTTACTTGCATCTATTTTAATGATCACATATATATGACACTGCAACAGGTGGGGTTATTTATACACATGAAAAAAGATGTTAGATCTGTAAGTTGTTCAAGATCTTAAAATAACTTGTGTACTACAGGAATCCTTTGAAATACTTGTACTACAGGAATCTGTTAACCTTAGAAAAGAGTGGAGGTGTGGGGAGGAAATGAACATAAAGTCATTTTATTTCTGTCTCACAAGGCATGAATGAATAGCTGTTGTCACCTAATCTTTCGGCGTGGGTCCCCAGTCTGTTACTTACAAGCATTTCACATACTTATTTTCCTGGCTTCCTCAGCTAGGATGGACCAAGGAATATTGAACAGAGAAATTTTATGTTTTCAGGGTGCAATGGACTTGAGAAGTGTATATTTATTTTTTCCAGGTTTTGGGTATGTGGAAATTAATGGAAATGATCCCAAGACTAAACTAGAGCTGTCCCTTAAACTCAAAAGCTTGTAACATCCTGCAGCAATGATGCAACAGTTCGCAAGACTGACTGAATAGCCAAGTGTAATTCTGATCCCTCTACTTTGCCAGGCTGTGACATCGGCAGAATTCCAGAATAAGCCAGTTTCAGAACTGTGGAGCCTCCAAATATGATCTTCTGTCAGTCATGGAGATTTCGACTCCAGGAAAGGAAAGACTGATCTGGCAGATTATAATCACTACTGTACGAGACAGTGAAAGAAGGAATCTTTCCTATAGCAGAATGCCAGCTACTCGGGGACTAGTCATCACCTTGAACTGTTCTGGGAAGCAGCAGTGACTTAGCTCAAGTATCACTATGTCTCATCCTGCTCTTGTGATGCAAACCACTGTTTTTTCAATAGGTGCTACAGTGGCAACTCCCAACCTGTGCTGAAACAATCAAAATGCTTCAGAGTTTCCAGAGCCATTCGCATTCTGGGCTTTCACTTGCTTAAGAGAAATAAAGTGAAAACTGATGCTCACACCTGATTTTGGGGCTCTTACTGTGGGACAGGCCAATTCCTGGGGAGCACTCTGCCCTCCTGTCACATCATGGGGTAACATCTATGCTCCTCCACGGCTCAGCTTGGGCAGCATGTCGCAGTAATGGAGGCTTCAGCTCACAAAGCTGTGGCTGGGGGAAAGTTTGTAACTAAGAGGTGCAATAGCACCTCACAGCTCCCATTGGGTTTCCATCTCACATAGGACCCAGTGCCAGCATGCAGAGAGAGGGGAGCATAGGACCAGGGCAAAGGCTGGTCCTAAATAAGCAAGGGAAGTTCCTTAACACACGGTGTGGGACCCAACACCAGGATAGCTGCATGAAATCGAACAACCCTGATAAACAGACTGGCTCTAATAAGCAGATAGACCTGAATGTATTTGCCCCAAAACATCTAAAAGACTGTGGTACTTAGGTAGAACAATCTTCATAACCTTTTTCTAACCTGACTGATCAATACCCCCAATTTTCTTTCCTTTCTAATCCTAGAAAATCTTATGAAGGAATATACTGTTTCTGTGACAAACCCAGATCTCTTGGGTGGTCCTGATAATGGGATACTTGGTTAGACACAAGCTTTATTTTTGGTGAACTTTATGGCTTCTGCCAACACCTTAAGGAGATTAGAATTTCTGGAAGGGCTCAAAACATTAATGGAAAAATAAAAGAGAGCAAGTTCTTTCAAGAGAATAAAGCTGATGCTGAGGGCAATTGGAATTAGCTACATCAGCTTTCAGAGATTAAAAAGGAAAAACTGCAAAGGTTTACTAGTCAAAACTCTGTGTCATTAGAGATCACTTTTTTGCCATCAAAATAAAATGAATTTTTAAAATGAATCTGAATGTGTGTTTGCTTAGGAGTAGGAACAAACAACTACTCCTCCACCTACCACTCAGCTGCTGCTTTATATAATGAATGACTACTCATTTTTAACATTTTTGATGTCTTATCTAAATGAAAAAAAGTGAAAGGACAGTATTAATTCAGAGAAACAGCTGCCTATCTAGATACCTGTAATTATCTATTACAACGTAATATTATGGGCAAAACTGTAGCAGTCTGGCATTCAGTAGTTCCTTATTACATTTACAAGCAAAGTTAGCTGACTGTCTGCTAAGGTTGACTAACTGTTAGTCAAGAGGAACGTTGTTTTTTGTTGTTTATAACCTTATCAGACTCCAACCACTGAATTGAAAATATCCCTGCCAGACATCTGTCTCAACCTCTTTTTATGTGTTTCCTTTTGGAACATTTCAGCTAAAATGATGTTTTGGGAAGGTGTGGGGAGGAAGGACAAAGGAGTCTGTGTTTGACCTCATGTGTGTCATTGGTAGGCTTTTTCAGCCCTGTGCTTAAACAGCAAAAGCTAGAGGAAAAGAGAGGGGTTTGGGGTTTTTTTGTCCTGCCACCAGAGAACTGGTTTCGTGGCCCTATGAAACAAACCTACAAAATCATTAGCCTCCTACCACCAAAATATTCTTCTTTTGCATATGCTTAGTAAAGATAAGACCTAAGTTCAATGAAATGGCCTCTTCATTGAACATGATTCTAACAAAAGCTACCAGGGCTAAGCAGGACTTCTGGTGCTTTAAAGGGGATGGTGTAGGAATGCCAGAGAGGAACCAGTCCAGTTCCTTCTTCTTCCTGGACTCTCCTGTCATTCTACATTATTACATGGGTATAAAATGACAGAATAGGTGCATATAAGGTCCTTTCCAACCCTAGCTATTCTATGATTCTATAAGTGCCCAGTTACTGAGCCATTGGTTTTCCCCTACATCTTTCTCAATGTCTTTTGCATTTGGGCGTTTCTTGTGGCATGGCTTCAAGAGAAGATCAAGGATGGGCTTGTGCTAGTGGGTCACTATCCTGATCTATGGAACCTTTGGGTCTGCATGTGTTCAGACTGTATGCAAGTCCTGCCCTTCTCAAGTATGCATCCAGACTAGTAGATGATTGCTATAGAGACGGTAGGGGATTTTTTTAGGAGGGAATAAAAGAGATTTTGAAAGTTAAATCTCTCAGCTTTTTTATTACTTGGGAATTTTATTGAGTAACACAGTTGTCAAATGGGGTGACTAGCCTGGTTCATTGTGAACAGTGATCACCTTCTTGCTCTTAAAGAGGTCACTGTTTCAGTGACAGAGAAAAAGAAACTCTACCATGTAATAAATGTTCAAAACGTTGATTGTATTTACCAGCAGGTAGGAGGAAAATAGTACATATAGCAGTTAGATACAAAATGTCCCCTTCAAATTATAATTACCTCTCTTTTTCAAATTAAAGGGTCAGAAACCAGAATACATGCCAGGAAAAGTTCAGATTAAAAATCAAATCAAGCACAGATTGATCAATAGTAACAAGGAACTTGCAGTGAAAACTGCAGTACTTTAACAACTTCCAGGATACTTGGGGAATGAGGTAAATATTCTGAGAGTGTAGGGGATTTTTTTAGGAGGGAATAAAAGAGATTTTGAAAGTTAAATCTCTCAGCTTTCCTATTACATTGTGTTTACATAATCATATCCAGATGCTTTAGGCAATAGTCGCTTCCTGTGCTTACAGTTTGCTGTTGTCTCATCATTCCTTTATTAATCTTCGTGAGGATTAGTAAAACAAACAAGATAACTGTGAAGCTGAAAACAATTTCATGCTACTTCCTATGCAAAATTTTTTTCCAAGGAGCAGTGTTATCTTTTTACATATCCTGGATTTTCTCACAAAATGCATTGGGAATTTTTTGCTATAGGTATACTTTCAGTGTCAGAGCTAGCAAGGTACTGAACTCCTTTCTTCTCAGTGTCATGCATAGGTGGGATTCTGCATGCCCAGCACTTATTCCAGGAATAAGTCACTGGCTTTTTTAAGACTTCATTCAGCCTTTGTATGTAAGACCATGCACACCTATAGTGGCCTGTAAACAACAGCACCTTTCACACTATCGTCTGGCTAAAAATAGACAATGCAGTCACTATAACATGACATTTACCAAGCAGCTATTTCCTCCGAGTGTCAGCAGAATAAAATACACATAAATAAAATATCTTCTATACACTGAAAATAGCACTCTATAATCATCCCAGTACACGGTATGGACTTATTGTGCAATGACAGCACACCTTGTTGAGTGATAAGTGCAGAGCTGTTGCCCTTTGCCTAGCAACATACCAAAGCATGGGATCAGAGTCTACACCCTGTCTTATTGCTCAGTTAGGAACTGGCAAATGTCCCTTGATGTTACCCTGGCCCATATCCACATATTTTATTCACATATGTAACTTCACATTGATGTTTTTAAGGGTAGACCTGGTTACGTGTCTGCAGGGTCTGGGGCTGTTTGTATCTTACATTCTTCTGAAGGAATCAGACCCATCGAAGGAGAGAGGCTTTCTTGGCTGATGTGGCACAGGTAGAGTTTAACAGAAAGTCATGCTCCTGAAAGTCTTAACTGTTAAAGAAGACAGATAAGTTGAGTGGAATATTGCCACGGAAGAGTTGTACAGTAAGGAAGAAGTTAAAATAACCCCTGCAATCTCCTTTACAAAGTATCCTACAGTTTACGTATATAAAATTATATTTAAAATGGAAAATATGTATTCACAAGCATAATGGTTCAATCTTTAGAAAATCCTGGGGGTTTTGTTCTGCTTTAGGTGCACTATAAGTGTATGTAAATGAAAGGCAGTGGTTTTAAAGTGTTGTCAACTGAAGACTATCATTATTTAGGACTGGGTTGGTTACTCAGACTTCTGGAGAAGAAGGGATTAAAGCCTTTCTTCTTGTCCTGGAAGCCACCACCTTGTATCATTTGAGTCGGAGGAGCCAGCATGTTGAATTCAATCTCTGTGTTATACATGTGTTACACACTGGGAACTTCCTCTGCTTAAAGACCAATTCAACTGCAAAGCATGTCTCATTTTCATGAAATAGTAGCTGCACAGAGTGAGGAATGGTAAAATAACTAAAAACACTATAAAGCCGAAGAATAAGTTCCCAGTTCTTCTGGATTTACCCTTAATTTTCCATAACATTTAATATTTCTAATAGTATTTCTAATTTAAATGATGTTAATAGTTTACTGGTAAAATTTGACCAGTAATTAAGGAGGGACTTCCTTCATCTTTAGAGTCAGAAGTACCTCACTGTATAGTCAGAGTTTTGAAGTGAGTTGGACAAGATCTGAAAAAACACAACTCCCACTTGGTCCCCATTTCTCTCCAAACTGAAATGTTGCCTCTCCCAGTAGGAGCAGAAGCCAAAAGTCATGAAAATGCCACCTTAGCTATTGCTACAACTCAGTGAAACCACATCAGTGAGACACTATAACTGATAAATAGATTCTCCAGCATCTACTAAGGCACAAACTCACAGTGAAATTCTTATAATGGCTGGGACACTTCTGTTTTGGTGTGTGATAAGAAATGAACCTGCTTTGCATCTTTACTTCCATTGGGGACAGTTAACATCATATGTCTGTCATAAGCAGTTCCATATTTTCAAAACACTTTTAAGAAGATGATAACTTTGAAGTTTCTCTTTCATTGAAAATTTTCAAGAAGTCCAAAACCTAATTTTGAAGCCAGGCAGATAGAATTGTAGTGAGACTGATGGACAGGTGAGTGCATCATGGTTACATTGACCCCTATTTCATAGAATCATAGAATAATTAGGGTTGGAAAGGACCTTAAGATCATCTAGTTCCAACCCCCCTGCCATGAGCAGGGACACCACACACTAAACTATGTCACTCAAGGCTCTGTCCAACCTGGCCTTGAACACTGCCAGGGATGGAGCATTCACAACTTCCTTGGGCAACCCATTCCAGTGCCTCACCACCCTCACTGTGGAGAACTTCTTCCTTAGATCTAATCTAAACTTCCCCTGTTTAAGTTTGAAGCCATTACCCCTTGTCCTACCACTACAATCCCCAATGAAGAGTCCCTCCCCAGCATCCCTGTAGGCCCCCTTCAGATATTGGAAGGCTGCTCTGAGGTCTCCACATAGCCTTCTCTTCTCCAGGCTGAACAGCCCCAACTTTCTCAGCCTGTCTTCATACAGGAGGTGCTCCAGCTCTCTAATCATCCTCGTGGTTTTCCTTAGAAAACTAGATTTAAAAGTAAAAAAAGTTATGAAATAATAAGCATTTTTTGGTAGTTTTATAGCTTTAATGAAGAGCAGAATTATGCCTTCTCATGAAAATGTAACTCTTAGTACTATCTTAAAGTGTTTCCTAAATGAAACTTAGACTTTTAAAAAATAGAGCCTATCCCTACAATCCTGTATAAACAGACAATACTGACACCTGTACAGTCATTATCTCTTATATGTTTGAATGAAGGTTTCTCTTGCAAACAAACACCCGGTGTTTCCTTCACAAAAGTAAACATATTACAAACGTTGGAGGTTTTGAGTGCTTCTCTGTTTATAGTCTACAAGACCATCAATCTCATGTATGTATCTTTACTTCAGCTTGTGGAAGATGGAACTTGTTTACTCTTGTGGATCTGGCCCTTATTCTGTCTTATCAAAAGTATTGCAAGAAGCTGGTGATGTACAGAGAAGGCAACTGTAACTGCATCAAAAAAGTTGGGACCATAAAAATTACCTTCCTCTGATGCAATTAAATTGTTCATTGCTTGAGACTGGAAAAAAATTTTACAGGCTTATACATTTCCTTGTTAGAGCTGTATGTGACTGTCCAAAAGCCTTTCTTATTCTCATTAGAGTACAACAGTGAGTGATGAGGCCAAACCTTTTAAAGCGAGGTTTTAAAATACAGATTACCCAAGTCATACATGACACCTCATTGAGAAACCTGCTCCTCAGAAGGTCTGAGCACCTCTGAGTCCCATCGAAGCACTGAAACTGCCAGATACTAAGATTGTAAGGCTTCACAGCATAGGATTTTCCAGCAAATCTAAGCAACAATTTTAGGGTCAGCGTTGGTTACTGTCACTAGCAGTGCACTGCTGTTCATGACTTTCACAAAGGAGTGGACATAATATCCCTGTTTGAAAACCTTCAGAAAAAGAAGAGAGAATAGGCAGATCAGCATCTTAGGAGATATAACATGCCTTGAAAACAGCTGCATTACTTTTGGTGTGTGCTAGGGAATGCACGACTGGGCCACAGCTCTGGAAACTAGGTATACACCTTCTAAAAATGCATGTTTGCTTAAATAGCAGGGTTCATCTGGCCTTGTGCTGATTGCATGAGTGCCAGTTCAGGGTGCCAAAATGTGGACCATCATAATTGTCCTGGGTTCAGCTACAGCAGTCATTTTTTCTCCTTCTTAGTAGCTGGTGCAGTGCTGTGGTTTTGACTTTCAGCCTGGGAACAATGCTGATAACACCGATGTTTTTAGTTGTTGCTCAGTAATGTTTACTCTGACCAAGGACTTTCTCAATCTCATGCTCTGCCAGGGAGGAGGGGAAGCCAGGAGGAAGCAGAGACAGGACACCTGACCCAAAGTGGCCAAAGGGGTATTCCATACCACAGCACGTCATGCTCAGTATAGAAACTGGGGAGTTACCTGGAAGGCCCAGATCGCTGCTCGGGTCGGGCTGGGTATCAGTCGGTGGGTAGTGAGCAATTGTATCCTCTCCCCTTGTTATTTCCCTTATCATTATTATTGGTAGCAGCAGTGGTTTGTATTATACCTTAGTTACTGGACTGCTCTTATCTCAACCCATGGGAGTTACATTCTTCCGATTCTCCTCCCCATCCCTCCGGGAGTCAGGGGAGGAAGAAGTGGGGAGAGTGAGCGAGCGACTGTGTGGTTCTGAGTTACTGACTGGGCTTAAACCACAAAAATAATCTTCTAGAAAGAAAATGTGGTGTGATCCCTGCCTTTACAGACCCATATATAATAGTACTAAAAGGAATGTATTCCCCATAGATAATATTCTCACCCACGTTACAGGCATTAAAAAGCTATGCGAGAGCTTTAACTTCCCCGTATGAGGAGATGTTTACCCTTTGTGTTGGAAGAAAAAGCTAAAACCACTCTGTGCATCTTATTAATACAAGGAATCACTCTAGCAAGGAATGCTTCATGTTCATACAATTTATTCTTACAATATCCTTACTTTCAGTACCATCCTTTAGACAGGTGTGGATTTATCTGGAAGATAGCTATGTGCAGTTAAGCATTATATGTTTCTGCATCAAGTGTTGTGATGGTTTCACAGTTCCCATCTTCCCTCCTTAAGTCTGCATATGCATCTTCTAATAAATATTGAATATTTACAGTACCAGTAATTTGTCAAGAAAATATTTGGCCACCTGTATGATTTATAAGGGCTGGGCCTAAATTCTGTAGCCAGGTGAAGATAGAGGTTACTACTATTATAAGTCATCCCCATGAGTTCAGTGCTACTATTCACTTTTGTGCAAATCCCCTCATGTGTATGCATTTGCAGTATCATGGCTTTAAATAGCATCTCTGTCACATATTAAAGAGAGAAAACTCTTTCAACCTACATGTTTCCCTCAATCTTACAAGTATACAGTGCTGTAAAGGAAAAATTTACTTAATACCAGATATTTGTGACTTCCACAACTGCGGCATGATGCTAAAGCGCAGAAATGGATAAAGGGGTAAGTGTTGCTGGTTTTCCATTTCATTGTAAGTACCAACTCTTTTTGAAAGCATGTTGCAGTTGTTTATGCTCTGAAGAAAGCAATATTTTTAGCTTTACCACTTACAGTACTGGGAAGTATTGCAAACTTTTTGATTAAGCATCATAGGCTACAAGAAAAGCTTAGAGCTGTAATGCCTCTAGCACATTTTTAGGCAGTTACCATGCCAACCGTAAAAATTATGAACAGAATGAAAACAAGAAGTTTGGGTTGGTTTTTTTTTTTAATAAAATAGTGCAAAGTTAATGCAGGGTCCAAAGTTTTGGAACACTTTATTCTGTTGTTGGAAGATTTATCATGATCCATATATAAACCTGTCGGTTATATGAGGAATTCATCAGCTGTCACTTAGTTTGCAGAACTGCAGAGGTTTCACTCAAAAACTAAAGCATCTGGTTAAGCCTTTGCAGAGATTGGAATTGCTGTAGAACTATGAGCAAACCTTCAAGCAAAGAATAGCTCCAGACTTTGTGCTTGAAAAATGTATCTTATGTGCATGTTATGTAGTGGAAGAGAATCATGGGATTCTATAGAAATTCTTAGATAAGATCTCCATGATGCTAAAAAGAAGTTCAGTATACAAGGAGAAACACAAATGCAAACAAATAACAAGTATTCCAAAACCAATCCTTACAACATTTGAAAATCAGAGCTGATGTTAACATAAAAGGCATCTAACCAAGTTAGGACTGGCAGCCTGCCCACATACCCTGGGCTTTGCATTGTGGTGATGCAAAAAAAACCAACACACTTAGGACTGAAATGCAGTAGACTTTGGAGTCTCACCTGATTTTTAAATACAAATTATTTTTTTTCTTACATGGCAAATTCCATCATATTAAGATGTCATTGTGTATTTCTATGTATTTACATAGTGTGTATTGGATGTAGTGGGTTGACCCTGGCTGGACAGCCAGATGCCCACCAAAACTGGTCTATCACTCCCCTCCTCAGCTGTACAGAGGAGGGAAAACATAATGCAAGGCTCATGGGTCGAAATAAGGACAGGGGGAGATCACTCACCAGTTACTGTCATGGGCAAAACAGACTCTACTTGGGTAAATTAGTTTAATTTATTACCAATCAAAACTCAGAGTAAAGTAATGAGAAATAAAACCAAATCTTAAAATACACCTTCCCCCCAGTCCTCCCTTCTTCCTGGGCCCAACTTCACTCCTGATTTCTCTACCTTCTCCCCCCCAGCACTGCAGGGGGCCGGGGAAGGGGGGTTTTGGTCAGCTGATCACATGTTGTGTCTCTCAGTCCTTCATCCTCACACTCTTCCCCTGCTCCAGCATGGGGTCCCTCCCACAGGAGACAGTCCTCCATGAATTTCTTCAGTTCTTCTTTCTCCTTCCCACAGGCTGCAGTTCTTCATGAACTGCTCCAGCGTGGGTCCCTTCCATGGGTGCAGCCCTTCAAGAAAAGACTGCTCCAGTGTGGGTCCCCTGTGGGGTCACAAGTCCTGCAGCAAAACTGCCCCACTGTGGGCTCCTCTCTTCATGGGACCACAGGTCCTGCAAGGAGCCTGCTCCAGCGCAGCCTCCTTTGGGTATCCCCCTGATCTGGTGTGGGGTCCTCCCTAGGCTGCAGGTGGAGATCTGCTCCACTATGGACCTCCATGGGCTGCAGGGGCACAGCCTGCCTCACCATGGTCTGCACCACGGGCCGCAGGGCTTCTGCTCCATCGCCTTGAGCACCTCCTGCCCTCCTGCTTCACTGACCTGGGTGTCTGTGGAGCTGTTGCTCTCATATATTCTCACTTTTCTCTCTACTGCTGTTGTTCCCCACAGGTTTTGTTTCTCTTCTTAAATACCTTATTCCAGAGGCACTACCGCCATTGGTGATGGGCTCAGGTATGTCCAGCAGCAGGTCTGTCTTGGAGCCACCTGCAATTGGCTCCATCAGACATGGGGGAAGCTTCTGGCAGCTTCTCACAGGAGCCACCCCTATAGTCCCCCATGCTACCAAAACCTTGCTCCACAAACCTACTACATTGGGCTACTATGTTTTCCTAAAGTGAGCTGTTTCTAGAAATTGAGGCTAGGCAGAGGAAGAAATAAGCCTTTTCAAAGAATAATGCTTGCTAGCGTCAGCACTGCCACCTCATTCTGCTGGAAGACAGTGAGTTTTGAACAGCTAATTTGAAAAAAGGAAGTTATTTGTGGAATTCTCTGTGAAAGAACAGTCAACTCCAACTCTGTAGTCATTGAGGAACACAAAGGAAAGATGAAAAGTGCACAGTTCTTTAAAAGCTGTGTTTGAAAGTTATTTTAAACTTACATATGTACTAATTTACCTGTATATTCTAGGGCATTTCATTCTGGGTCAAAAACAAAAGTGGAAATGCTGTATTTTTAATGTATTTTCATACTATTTTTTTCAATAAGTCTGTTATATTCATGCTTGAAGACCAATCTTTATGAACCCTCCAAAGGAACTCCTATTAGAGAACTAGAAATATTTTAATATTGACTAAAATTATTTTTATAGATTTTTTTCCTACATTGTATTCCAAAGATATAATTTTCTATTAAATTTATGGAATAACCCTGTCCTTCAAAAAAACAAGAACTTCCAGTGTTCTCCTGTGTTTACTTCAAAACAAGGACTTCATCTTCTATTCAACAGAAAAGCTCCTTTGATATCAGTTTATCTTTTGAATTTTGGTATGGAATATTTGATATTGGATACTGTCAATGGGATTACTTAGGTTTCCTTCTGTGGGAACAGGTCCAGGCCACTGCTGAGGTGTGGTCTTGGGTGGGTGGCATTGGAGTGCATTATGTAGTCGTTAAATATGTAAAGTAGCGGAAAATCCAGCTGCCTTTGTTTATGCATAGTTTGAGGTGAAACAGGAGGAAGAGGAGGCAGTGGTGGCAAGTGGAGGACACTGGATTTTGCAATACATCGAGGAAGACAGCTGATGTACAGAGGAAATAAAAATGTGAGCAGCAGCAGCACACAGGCTATTTTACACAAGTCAGATGAATGTTCATCTGTGTCTTGAACCAGGTCATGTAAAGCAAGAATAAGGGTAACATTTCCAGCCATACACTAGTGTGAGAGCAATTGTGGTTTAATAGTCCACACAACATATGTGACAATAATTAATTAACAGTTAGCCCTTTATAGTGCCTGCAACCCAGCATTTCTCAGTGTGCACTTGGAGCTCTCTGTGCATTCATTTACCAAAACCTCTGCACTTGAAGTTCAAAATAATCACTTTACCCTTTGATGAGTTAATCCTCCTGCTCCCTTCCACCTCCTCTCTCCCAGACCCCACAAAGTCTCAGAAATTTGGGTTATGGAAAAGTGCCAAACTGAGTCAATTTAGGCCTGAATTACTGAAGTGATTGTATCCTACGATTGTCCTGGAGTATGAGACGCTGCCCTCTTCTCACACCAAGTTACCATTACCGTAAGCCTGCAACTTCATTGGTCTGAGCTAAATTTTACTCTGTGACATAGAAATGAGAGGAGACTCTAGCCTTGGTTTTAAATATTTGAATAGGGTAAAAGCCAAGAAGGGTTGGAAATTATTTAGCCTGCTATTAGGGGATATAATTAGAAATACTTGGGTAAAATTAGACTTGAATTAAATAAAGGGGAAAAAAAGGCAGCATGAAAAAACAGCCTTGCTAACAGTGAGATCCTTTATACATGGGAATAAGGCAAAAATGTGTGAAAACCACAGGGGAAATGAAATAGGTGACAAGATAGGTATTTTATCTCTAATATTATAGAGGGACAGCTTATACTCATTGTTTGCTAAGCAAGGAAGAAAGGATGTCTCTGAGAACCCACAAGAACAGTCTGTAGTTTGTGATCAGGGTGATCATCATGCCTGAGGTATCCCCATCTGGCCAGGGATTGTTGAACAGGATGTGTCATCTCTCTCCAGACCCTTGTGGGTTTCCTTGTGTAAGGCACAGTGTTATGTTGGGTAGGATCTACAATGAGCCTTTTTTACTCGTCCAGAAAAGCTGAGGTTATTTCTCGCGAGGCTCTGTTAGGAGAATGGCATAGGAAAGAATGATACTGCTGCATCAGGCAATGACCCAGTAGAGACAGTCCTGAGGCTTTTCTGGGGATACACTGAGAATTAAGGCTTTTTTTTCTCCACACAGGAAGCCATTCACAACTTAGGACACATCTTTGCAGTTCTAGTAACTGGAGCTTACAAAGGTCCACCATAGGCTTTTCCTCAGAAGGTTAGCAAAAATAAAAACAAAACTGCTGGAAGAGGATTGTAAAGGTGAAAAAATCAAGCACTCAAAATGTACAGAATTCAACTAACTTAAATTCAACTCTATGCAATCCTAATTCTACCCTTTTGTGTGTTTTGATACAGTCTTTAATTGCATAATCACATACTATTTGGTGAATAATTCCAGACCCAGGGCTGATTTGGGATTGTGTGAACTAAATAAGGCATGAGACCACACACAGTGAATAAAGTGGATAAAAAGGAATATTGAGCAGCTGCCTTGTTTACTGAGTACCACCCACTAAATGAGGCAGTGATTCTGCAGAATTTAGAAAAAATGGTTCATGATCAATATAATTAAATACTTTATCATAATGCTTAAGTCCAAGGAAGAGCAGGAAGTCTGTATGGGCAAATCAAGCCCCTTTCCCTTGGTGTGATTTGACTAAATCTGCCATTTAGTCAAACCACACTTGTTTTGCTATTTTTCATGGGTGCCAAGAATGCCTTCTTTCCTTCTCCCATCCCAGTGACTGCAGTGCACTTCTGATCCAGTTAAATTTAATCCAACCTACCCTCATTGTAACAGCTGGAATTGCTTTCTCATCCCGTTTTCCTTTCATATGGTGTTACAGCAAGGGTGAAGTTCCGTGACTGCATAACTAAGGATATATATATGCAATATATAGAAGAAAGTGCATTTGATCTGGCATTCAGGTAGTGAACATCACTCAGCACAAGTAGTTTTTTTGTTAAAATATTGGCACATCATTGATTGTCAAACCATTCCTTTTTCCATCCTCTGAAATACAGAAATCTTATGATGCATCATCTCCATCAATATCCTGATACATTGCTCAAAAGTGTCATAGGAAGGTTTCAAAATTCCATTTGGCCAGGAACGTTTTGGGAGGATCTGGAAAATTTAGCAAACTTCCTACCAAAGGTGATTTT
Source organism: Nestor notabilis (assembly GCF_000696875.1). NCBI lineage: Eukaryota > Metazoa > Chordata > Aves > Psittaciformes > Psittacidae > Nestor > Nestor notabilis. The sequence goes on along the minus strand of NW_009918176.1, from coordinate 48,829 downwards.
CTGAAAGCGCTCCATTAAATATCTCTTTTAAAATGCAAAGAAACATAAACATGAAAAAAATCACTCCTGAATAATCAAGAGGAAAATATGTTTGAATCTACATGTTTATAATTTTCAAAATATCTTTGTCCCCTGCCTGATGGCTTTAAAAGACAATTTTTAAAAATCCCAGATCAGAGTTCATAACATTAAAAGCAATATATATCTTTTCCCAGATTCAAAAGGGAGCATATAAATCTCTCTAAAAAGTATATGAGGAGAAGTACAAGCCAATCTGAAAAGTAGAGGCCAGGCAGCCAGCAGGGTGTTCCTGTTTGTAACATGCTAGTTTGCTATCAACCTTTGGAATCACATCATCTGTTTGTGCATAGCTTCCTCATTTGTAAAGCAGAGATAATGTGCTTCATAAATTTTATAATGCGTATTGAACTCTGATGGAAGTCACTGCAGAATTGCAAAATATCCTCATTAAAATTTGTCCACAGCTGAAAACCTATTGATGTCAACTGGTATTTTATTCAGGTCTCACTGAGGTTTCAGAATTCATTGATCCTGATTTCCTAAAACGTTTGGTTCTTTGAGGTGTAGAAGTGAAATTTTAATCCCCTGACATTTTAAGAATGAGTAGCTACAACAGATCTATATAATTTAAGCACAAGTATTAAGTATATTTCTTGTCTGAGGACCTTTCATGCATCACCTTGCAGAACTACCTCAATATGCTGTTTAACAATAACAATGTGATGCATCCCTTCTCAGAAGAGTCACTACCCTCTAGTTTGGAGATACATACACCTTATGACAGGTGAAAAAACCTCTGGGTACCTCTTTCCTTTCTCGAAGACATGTTGTGAGCCTTAATATATTATTCTTTGAGCTGCTTGGGTGAAAGATGCTCCATGAAGTAAAGGTATTTTAATGTTTCATTAAACATGAAAAGAAAGATAAAGTGAGACTAGGAAACAAACAAAAGAGAAAAAAAATGTGGCCATGCCCATTTGTTGGGGTAACTGAAGGTCTCTACATGTTCTGTAACTTTGCTATACAGCAAGGAGGTATTTAAACAGACACTGTACCTACCATAAGAGTACACATAATGTTTAGAATTCCCTGTCTTTGCTCACTACCCTCATACACAATGTATCTTTGAACTGTTGCTGAATGGATAATCTATATTTCATAATTCAGACTGTCAGTATTTCCTTTACATAATTATAACAGCAGGAAATATATAAGGCCTTTGTGGAACTTGAAAACTCTATTGTCTTGAGCCATATTTAATGTGTAATAAATTATTCAGCAACAGGGCACTCTTCATTCTATTTACAGTAAGTTAGAGCTAAGTGTGTGAGGTATACATAACTAACATGAAACAGTATTTACTGTTGCTGCCAAGGCTGAAGTGTTTTCTGAAGCCATTAGTCTCATATTCAATAAGCCAAATTCCCATCAGGTGAAAACTAGCATAGACTCATTGAATTTACCTTGAAAGAAAGGGAAATGGGAATGGTGACCTCCCTGATCTCCACCTGAGAATCAGAAAGGTCAAGGAATAAATGTTGTGGTATGTCACATTCAGGTAGGTTATAGGATATTTCTTGCATTTACTTTTCTTTCCAGATGCATGTAGTGCTCTTGAGTGGTAGTCTGTCAACAACAATGGTGTTGGAAAAATAATACTAGCTTCTCTGCATCAAACAGTCTAACATATGCCCCAGTTGTGTCCACTGATGGCAACCAGAACAGGTGATGCACCATGTCTAGCCTTTGCACCTGACAAAAAAGGTACTTTTTTGTCAACAATGAAAGTTGTTCATTGAGATCTAGATTTTAGACAGCCATTTGATCCATGTAAATTTTCAAATGCTCAGATGGGACCTGAAACAGCTTAGAGAGATATATATCTCTATCTATAATACTTTTTTACTAATGAACAAGCCATCCACCTCAGTTACCTTAATATTACTCTGGATGCAGCTAGCAAGGTACATTTTCTACAAAACAGTCACGTAACGAGTGGGAGCAGGCTTTATTGAGTAGTGAGAGTTCAGGGTAAAATCATAGAAGCCAGAATTAGATTACGGTGTGTGTTGGCAAATTTTAAGAAAGGTAAGGTTTTGTGACAGATCAAGGGACAAAGAAGAGAACTTGTTATTTGTTGTCTTAAATATACCAGATATTTGCTGATTACTTTGTACCCTGAGTCTCAGGAAAGAAGAAAATCAAACTCATTTTTTATCTTTCTAGGTTCACAGTTCCCAACAACTCTTTGTTGAGACCCAGATTTCTCTCTGTGTAGGCACTCTGAATTTCTGTGTGGAAACAAAAAGGGTCCATTTCAACTCTGCTGCCAGGAGTAGGGTAAACCTTTCTTAGAAGCAATTTCATTTCCTGTACAATTTCAGCATATTATTGTACCTGGGCATGGGAAGCAATCAGCCTTGCCAGGGGAGTTCCTGCAGGCATTCCACCCAAACCCTCATGCTTCATTCGGTAATTTGATGTTCCTGATAGTTCAAAAGATACGAGTTATAAGCAAAACTGTTGGCTTGTTAAAAGTGGAGGGGGAAAGTTTAATGTCTGAAATGGTCAGTTCCTAGAGGTTTCAATGGACCATGAAGTAACTTCATCATTGCCTGACCATGAAAAGGGAAAGGTGGAAGACAGCTTAAGTGAAGAAAAAAATGAATCTTCTTATGTTCAGTGAAGTCAGTTTCTCCAAGTGTATGGTCAATAGCCTGGGCTCCTGAGAAAATGGAGACAGCCTGGGTTGTACTCCTTGCTCCAAGAACAGTTTAATTCATATTTTTGGAATAAGAACTAATATCATGTCTTCATACTGGCAAGTAACTTTTCTCAATTATCTTCAAAAGATACAGGCCCAGTGGAGTATCAAACTGATGAGGAAAGAGGTGTCTGCTATGCACCCACACTACTGCAGTCTACAGTTGGGTGGGGTGTGTCCTCTCTTATTAAGCAATGGTTTGGGTTTTAATTCTTTCTTGTGAGCAAAGTAACTTTGCTTATTTAGTTGAACACTAAGCTACTGAGGAAAAGTGAAGGCTTTGCCTTTGCTAGAAGGAAAGACCAATCCCTTGGGAGATAGCAAAAAGTTTGTCTAGGTTGTGTATTTTTGTAGGCTGAGTCATGAACCAGGTATTGAGAAAGAAATGTGGCTGAGCATGCATAGGAACAGAACTGGCTACAGAGGAACTGATCACTGGCTCATACCTCAGGGAGTACAGCCTTAGGCTTTCCACTCAAGTTAAACTTTGGGGTCTTTCTCTCTGATGTAGCCTAAAGCAGCTCCAAAATTAGCCTCATTAGCCCTTTTCTCAGACTGATCATCTGATTTCTCAGAGCTTACATGGCATGAAGCAGAGAGTTCTGGGCCATGTTTTCTCCTTAAAACTTAACTTGAAAAACTCCAAATTAAAGACTTTCTTTTTTTTTTTACATAGAATGCTGATGGTATGCAACTTGATTGTCAGCAGAAAGGAACCATTCAGTGTACACTTAGCCCTGATTCTGTAACTCAAATTCTTACAGATCTTCTATTATTTAAGAAGGATTTGCTAGTGTAATATGTGTAAGAGAAAATCCACTAAAATAATAAAGATAAAAATAATATATTTTGATTTTATTTGCTCTTACGTATCTGTATAGGCTTAGTGGAATCAGCTCAGCAGTTTTAAATGTACGTACGGAAAGAAAAGTCTTTGCCTACCAAGTCAGTGGTGGAAATTGAGAATCCTTTGCAGCTGCTGCTGTGTTATTTACAATACAAGTTTGGATCAAAAGATGGGTTTTAAAGAATTCCTAATGCTTTAGTCTGCTGCCAGATATGTTCAGCTTTTAAGAATGTTGAAACAGGCATTTCTACAGTGGCAGTTCCTCTAGGGTGATAAATCCCAGTTTATGTTCCACAGACAGAAGGTCTCCATGATTGTTCTGCTTGTGTTCATAAGCCAGGATTAAAAAAAATCTTACAAAAGGAAATTCTAAAGTCATACGTAGTATTTGCCCTGATTCCTTTCCTCTCTCTCTAATTAAAGAACAGGGATTCTTTCATTAAATGTCTCCTATTTAATATTCATTACTAAATGCTCCTTTCTACTCACATGCTTCACATTACTGATAGCTGTAACCACTCCATATGATCCATGTTTCTTGTGAATTATTACATACTGTATCCTTTATTACACTTCTAAATTGCTCAGAGTTTGCTTCTGTCTGACTTCAGACTTTGCAAGAAGTTTGAGTGCCAGACAGTGATTTCTAAGCTGAGATTTTATATGCAGTTCTCTGAGCTGTTGAAGTACCACTTTCTAATTCAAACTGAAATGCATAAAAGAGCCATGTGTACTATTGTTTTTCGTTTCTACAGTTAATCCCTATTTCTCAGTAGTGCCTTTCTATTACACTGATTACAAAACACAGTTTTAAGTCAAACAAGATTAAAAAACATAGTTCTGTGACCAACCTAATCCCTGACAAATCTGTGATGCACCAGATGCTTCTTCCCTCAGGATGAAATGATACGTGGCTCTCTTTGTATTATCACTGTACTGACATGTTTACTCCATCTAACTTGCTCACATGGGGTAGAAGAAAAGACTGTTTTAGGGAAGCATGCTTTCAAATGCATTTAGGATTGGAAAGTGTAACAGGCAGATTTTTTGCTTCCTCACTTCTTGGTGTCCTTTTTCACATCTGTGGTACTTTGGAGGAAGGAAGTCTGTGGGTATGTTGAGCCTTAGCTGTTAAAATGTGGGAGCTAATGCTCATTCTGTGACACAGTCAAGAGATTTCTCCCTGTACATAAAAGAAGGCCAAGAGCTGTCAAATGTCATAATCTAAAAACACAATAAAAACCTCAGTTTTTTCACTGTGATAGAATCATAGAATCATGGAATGGTTTGGGTTGGAAAGGACCTAGTTCCACCCCCCCTGCCATGAGCAGAGACACCACACACTAAAATATGTCACTCAAGGCTCTGTCCAACCTGGCCTTGAACACTGCCAGGGATGGAGCATTCACAATTTCCTTGGGCAACCCATTCCAGTGCCTCACCACCCTCACTGTAAAGAACTTCTTCCTTAAATCCAATCTAAACTTCCCCTGTTTAAGTTTGAAGCCATTACCCCTTGTCCTACCACTACAGTCCCTAACGAAGAGTCTCTCCCCAACATCCTTGTAGGCCTCCTTCCGATACTGGAAGCCTGCTATGAGGTCTCCACGCAGCCTTCTCTTCTCCAGGCTGAACAGCCCCAACTTTCTCAGCCTCTCTTCATACGGGATATGCTCCAGTCCTCTTATCATCCTTGTGGCCCTCCTCTGGACTTGCTCCAACAGCTCCATATCCTTTTTATGTTGAGGACACCAGAACTGGACACAATACTCCAAGTGAGGTCTCAC